>NW_009729078.1:0-34775 GCF_000703405.1 Apaloderma vittatum | reverse complement strand
GAATGCCGATGCAAGCTTACCCTAATTCTCTTGAAAAAATTTGGAAAATAGCACGAATTCAAATCCTGCTATAAAAACATACTACTTTTTCCATTTCATCTCACACCTAAGACGGAGGAAAGCAGGTAGCTTGGAATAAAGAAACATGCAAATAAGCTAACATTTATAACTTCAGAAATAATTCCACCGCTGTGACTCACATTATGCAAACTTCATCCAGGGTTTTATTCACAGCATCCTAAAGACAACTTGAATCTCCTCATCGACTTCAGGGGCTGCTGGATGAGTCCCACAGAACAGGGTAATAGGAGTATTAATGAGCTCACCGGGGTGGTAGGAGGATAATACTCTGCCTGGGAATGTTCCCAAAGCATATGGTGTGTGCTCTTGCCGAGACAAGCACTGTCAAGTGTTTTACTTGCTGTAAGTCAATAGGCATCTGAGGCAAATGATTTTCAACCCAATTTTGAGAGTTCTTCCACTGAAGGTCCCTTCTGCAGAAGTCCTCTCCAGCTGCCCCAGCCCAGCCCCAGCATCAGCAGAACCTTCGTCACCCCGACTTGGCTCAATGGAGGGGATTCACCCCAGGATAAGCCATCCTGCAAATGGCAACACTGATTTTGTATAGGCCTCACTAAGGAAGAATACGTGATCAACAACACAAGTTTTTATTATTTCAGAAAAAGGTCCTCTGCTGGAGAGGGTCCAGGGGAGGGCTACAAAGATGATCAGAGGGCAGGAATATCTCTCCTATAAGGACAGGCTGAGAGAGCTGAGGTTGTTCAGCCTGGAGAAGAGAAGGCTTCGTGGAGACCTTACAGCAGCCTTCCAGTACCTGAAGGGACCTACAGGAAAGCTGGGGAGGGACTGTTTACAAGGGTGTGTAGTGACAGGAAAAGGGGCAATGGTTTTAAATTAGAGCAGGGTAGATTTAGATTAAGCATTCGGAAGAAGTTCTTTACTACTTCACCTTTATTAGGGTGGTGAGACACTGGAACAGGTTGCCCAGAGAAGCTGTGGATGCCTCATCCCTGGAAGTGTTTGAGGCTAGGCTGGATGGGGCTTTGAGCAACCTGGTCAACCGGGAGGTGCCCCTGCCCATGGCAGGGGGATTGGAACCAGATGATCTTTAAGGTCCCTTCCTACTCAAATCATTCTATGATTCTATGTCTTTTCACCTGAACAGGAAGAACTGAAGGTTTTAGGAACTAGAAATTTATTCTTTTAACCAGTTTATTCTTTTAGAAATTGTTTAAAAAAGCAACTTAATTGTAAAAGAAAGTGTACATGCACATGGAAGTAGTTTTCGTTTATTAGAGAGGGTCACGGAGAAGATAATTATGCTGATTACTTCACTGTACGTCTGGGAGAATCAAATACTTTGAATATTATTTTATATATTCAGAAATAGAAATTTAATACTGATCACTTGAAAAAACACTCTAAACTAGAATTTGTCCATAATGCCTTTTCACAGAACGAGTATTCTAGTTAAACCAGGAGTCAAATAGTTAGCATTTTTTAAAAATAGGTTTTTGCCCCCAACAATTGGTTTATTTCTTTTCAGGAATATGCTACCAGTCCCATGGAAGCAATATGGAAGAGCTAACCTGTAAGTGCAGCCAAGCCAGGCTGAAAAATAACTCCTAGTTCAGTGTTACTAACATGCAGCAGCATTTATAACATCACATTACATTGGAAGAAAGCTTCAAAGGTATCCAGCTTCCCTGGTAAAACCATGGCACAAGATCCAGGAAGAAGCAGCTGAGATGGGCAAATCACCTGCCACTGAAGTGGATATCAGGTTTCCATCCCCTTCCAGCCAGCACAGAGAGAGGAACTGGGAGGCTGTGGGACCCAGCAGCTGGCTGCTCCAGGCAGTGCTCCTTGGCCGGGGCCTGGGTGGCCACGCTGGGTCAGGAGTCAGCAGGGCCACCAGAGAGAGCTATGGGACAGGATCACCTGCGCTGGGGGTGCCCACACCAGCCACATCCCCCTGGGAAGGAAGGAAGGAAGGAAGGAAAGAAAGCAGGACAGAGCCAAGTTCACCATGCGACAGCACTGGGAGACAACTAAGCAGGAGAGCAAGCCCAAAACAAGCCCCATGAAGTCAAAGGCCATAAACCCCAAAATCACTTGTAGAAACAAAACTGGAGTATTGCTCTTCCTCCTTTTTGCTTCACCACAGTGGAGATGGGAAGGGAGTGAGCCGCCACAGCCTCGCCGTGGGGCTGAGCATGAGAGCGTGTTTGCCTCCTCTACTGAGCAAACACTGGCCCAGCCGCGACTGCGCAAGATTCAACAAAGGAAGAAGCGAGTTATGAGACTCACGCCACTGAGACCGAGATGCTAATAACATTACGGGGACATCTGAGGATACTGTTGTACTTACAAGAGCATGAGAATCAACATCATCCTCTCTAAGTTATACAAATGAAAGAAGGTTATTTAGTGCCCATCTGGTTTTGTTCAAGAGATAGTAAATAACAGTTCCTCAAATGGCCACCAAAGGCTTTTGATTGCTCTGAGCTGCCAGACAACAGGATTTTTCCTAGCCTACAGCTGTCACCTTTCATGTCATCTGAGACCAAAATGAGGCATTCCCACTTTTTGTACCTCTTTTGGGAAGGCAGAGTGATCGCTTGTTTATAGAACACGGGTATTCCAACAGCTCAGAGAGTAACAAATTCATGGGTGCTATCCAGCAGAGGGAGCACAATAACGTAAAAACCCTTCAGCTGTAAAGTGAAGAACTTTTTCTGTTAAAATCCACAATATTTGGCAATCTGAGTTTGCTGGTTTAGCATATGGGGCAGAAAAGACATAATTTAAATAAAAATAGAGAGATAGGAGAGAGGAATATCTAACAAATATGAGTAGCAAAAAAAAATTTATTTCCGGTTATTTTCATCCACAATAAGGGAGACGTAACTTAACTGCTGGAAAAATTAAGGTCTAATAATAAGAGATCAAGACCTCCCTACTTAGGAAGAGTAACAACATTTATTTTAAAATGCTGATTTTTATTTAAATAGAACTGGCTGCTCTGGCTGAAAGACTCAAATGCTGCTTTCAGTTTGACTGTGCACTTCCTCTTGTTAATGAAGTCATACATCACAGAAATAACTGATATACCCATTCATTCGGTTTATGCGTAATTTTTAGAGTCCAATATGACAGAAATCTTACTAGGTATGTTCTCTCTTCTGTGACTCTTACACTTTCTAATCTAATCCCACTCAAATAATTGTGAATTAAAAAAAGAAACAGGAGCTAATACCTATTTTACAAGAATGGATCATAAAGCAGAGAGAGAATCCATCACATTTTTATGTGACTTAGGTGAACTACAGTAATTAAAGAAACAATGTAACAGTTTAAAATTGTTGCCATCTTAAATGCAAACATTTCTCAGGGTACATTTCATTAATATATTTATACCACGAGATTTTTTAATTAGGACATCTAAATTCTAAGCTCTGCCACTGACTGTTATTTGACCTTTGGCAATTCACAGTCTTTCTAAGAGAGTTTCTGTTATCTTTGTAATGAAAATCATATTGATTTCACAGCTGGGTAGAGTGTAACAGCAGCTTTGCCTGCTGGTAGAAAGTGGCTGAAATAAAAACATAATTTTAAAAGGAAAGAGAGAAGAAAGAACTGGATGTTCTGATCAGAAATGCTAACTACAGCTAACTCGAGGTAGAATACATTCAGTTTAACTCTTACATGTTTTCCAGAGAAAAAGCCAAGTGTGATGAAGACTGATTAGTATTTTTTCTGTTAAGCAAACTGAGTTTTTTCTCCACAAACTAGCAGCAAGATTAACAACTGAAACAAAACATCTATACTAATAACTATACTATACTATAATATCTATACTGCTAAATGTTGAAGATGCCCCCATCCAGCAGATTGTTCACTTCGCTGTACAATGCCTTAATGAAATGAGGTTTACTCAGACTCATTATCTATTTACTCAACTATTACTCTGCTTTCCCTGGTAATTTTTCAACCTCTTGTACAATTTTGACCAAATCCAGCAGAACAGTGGAAGTCTTAGAAACATTAAAGTCTTTTGGCAACCAGATTCAACTGAGACTGGAAGAAGTTTAACGGGCACCTATTACCTTCGCTAGTCTCACATGTGACTAGTCATACTAAAAGTAACTCCAAAACTAGATGGAAAGCAAGGCATTGCTGGAGGTTTCTTACGGCCACTATAGACACAGCCTATTTACCCTGACAAGACAAGGTGATCCACAGAAAGCTGAAGTGTCATCTGGAGAAAAGGTCTGAAGAATTATTCCTTAAGCATACTGAAACTGCTTAGCTTGTATACTTGTGTATTCCACAGCACTTCCAGAATATCTTATTTCATTAGTCAAACATAAATTCATTTATTTTTACATAATTCTGTATTAGTAATGTCTTAAGGTCACAATAAACTCATTATTTTAGAATTATGATGACTTCACTAAGGTTATTAAAATTGTAGTCAAAACTGCCTAACTTCAAAAATGTCTTACTAAATATTCTTACTTACGAAGCATTCTCATGACCCTCTACAGATATATAAATCCAACAAACTAACTTTTAGAAGGTGTTATTGTCTTTGTTCCAATTAACAAATACAAACACCTTTTGTTAGGCCAAAACAATCCCTTATTACCTCATGACAACCAACTAAATGACTAGTACAGGCAGGCTTCTTAAAAGCCCAGCTCATTTTCCCACACACAATGGCTGCTATCAAAACCTGCTGTGTGGTATTAAGAGTTATGGATGATGATCAGTAAGTAGGAGAGAGAAAAAAATTAATTAACCCCAGCCAGGCATGGCCACAAACACGTATTCCCAGAGAAGCAGACAAAACCTTTGTGTGAGGAGATACCCCATGTGAAACATTTGTGAGACAAACTCTGTGTGAGAAGGAGCTTAAAAGGGTGGTGGAACTACCTGAAAAGGTCTGAGACTCATCAGTTCCACCACACATAAATGATCTGTTCAGTCTAACACAAAGTCCTCCAGAACTGTGCAAGTCAGGTGGAAAAGAAACCGTGAGGTGAAGGAAACTTTGAAATCCATAAACTTCACAAAATTTATGAAGTCCCAAATACTCCTGTGGTGGGAAGGCACTGTGACCACAGGCATGGGGAATAACCGACTGGAATCCAAACCACCTCTTTCATGTTTTTTCTTCTGCAAAGACTGCATTTCAAGGCAGGTTACAGAGAATATGTTCAACTAGGATTGATATTGCATTGCCCTATCACTGGGATTAAGAACCAAACCAGTGCAGTTCATCACAGGTGTCTTACAGAAGTTTGCACTGGGGTTACCGGGTTTGCAGCAGCACAAGATACCACCCTTGGTACAGCTGGGTAAAACCACAGTAAAATCCATCTTGAAGTTTTGGGAAAGACCTATGCTGGCTTTTGAAATTTGTCATGTTAAGGTTCATACCTCTAGGAATGACTGCTATATGAATTCACTGGTGACAATGCACATTAGATTATACTTACTTGGTTTTAAATTTTAGTCATTTTAAATATCCAGTCTAAGAGTTATTAGTCTCAGACTCAAGACTTGATTAAAATTTAAAGTCTTTAACTATGGAGAATTAAGCCATTTAATCCAATTTTCTCTAAAATTTGCCTCTTACTATTGCAAGTCTCATTAAGGTTCATGCAAATATGCATCACATATAATCAGTCCAAGTTAACATGTAGCACATCACAGTATATATAAGCAGCATTTTTAAAACACTGTTTTACGTTCCTGTACAGTAAACCTTAGTAGAGACTCAGAACTAAACCCACATGTGTGCTGCAAATGTCTTCCTACACAGCTACAATCACTGAAGGCACACGTGCGGGGTACGTAAATCACAAGACCTAGTGCACACACCGTGCTGACACAACGGTCTGTGTGAGTGAGGGAGCACAGAAGTACTTATGCCGAACTCGAGCTGCTCTGAGAACCGGTGTAATTTCCTCCAAGAAGTGCTGTCTTGCTCCCACAGCAAGCATCATGCCTCCATACACACTGCGTGGGACAGTACCCCAGCACTAATCCTTACACCCCAGCTCTGCACTTCCCGGAATGCTTGGGTTCTGCTCTTCCCAGGGCTCTGTGCCGGCTCTATCCATCAGGTATTGCAGCGAGTTCCTCCTCTACAATGGCATTAGCAGTACATTGTCTCGCGGAACAGACAACGCAGGAGAGGCTGTGCTGCTACTCAGCGGGATCTGGACAGGCTGGAGCGCTGGGCAAAGGGGAACCTCATGAAGTTCAATAAGGACAAGTGTAGAGTCCTGCATCTAGGGAGGAATAACACCAGACACCAGCAGACATTAGGGGCTGTCCTGCTGGAAAGCAGCCCCATGGAGAAAGACCTTGGAGTCCCAGTGGACAGTAAGATGTCCATGGGACAGGAACCTTCCCTTGTTGCCAGGAGGGCCAATGGGATCCTGGGGTGCATTAATAAAAGTGTGACCAGCAGGTCTAGGCAGGTTCTCCTCCCCCTCTACTCTGCCCTGCTGAGACCACACCTGGAATACTGTGTCCAGTTTTGGGCTCCCCAATTCAAGAGAGACAGGGACCTACTGGAGAGAGTCCAAGGGAGAGCTACGAGGATGATTAAGGGACTTGAACATCTCTCCTGTGAAGAGAGACTGAGAGAACTGGGGCTGTTCAGCCTTGAAAAGAGACGGCTGAGAGGGAACCTTACTGACGTATAGAAATATCTGAGGGGTGGGTGTCAAGGGGAAGGAGACAATCTCTTCTCAGTGGTGCCCAGTAATAGGACAAGGAATAATGGGTTTAAGTTAGAACATATGAAGCTCCACCCCAACATGAGGAGAAACTTCTTTCCTGTGAGGGTGACAGAGCACTGGCACAGGCTGCCCAGAGAGGTTGTGGAGTCTCCTTCTCTGGAGACTTTCAAAACCCACCTGGATGTGTTCCTGTGTGGCTGCCCTAGGGAATCTTGCTCTGGAAGGGGGGTTGGACTAGATGGTCTTTCAAGGTCCCTTCCAACTGCTAACATTCTATGATTCTATGATTCTATAATTCTATGATATGACATGTCCCAGCAGCATAAAGGAATTTAGTATTAAAAACAGGATGTGAAACTGCCTTTCTAAATTCCAACAGGTATAGCAACAGTCATTTAAAAATCTCTGCTATTTAAGAATGTCTGAAGTAGCTGCTGTCAAGGTATATATTCAATTTAAACAAATTTGATTACCTGCTAGGATATACTATGACTACTACATTCCAGAGAAGCGTAAGTCTTTTTTGTGGTAAACGCTCTTACCATAAAGCTCTTGGGTACGAATTTTTTTTCCAGAATACAAAAATTCACATGAACCTGCTTTGTAAAACAAAGTCTAAGAAAAACAAAACAAAAAAACCCCACAAAACCGCACCTCTTAGGAACAGATGAAGAGAAAGAATTTTTTACTCGCACCATTATGGACCATTAAGGATGCTCCAAACTGATACTCACTTATCTAGGTTAATGGCCATCACGAACCATCCGTTGCTATGAAACTGTTTAAAATCCATTGTGTGCATTGAATGTAAGGAAATGTACCTGTAAAATCACTTTGAACATGTGCCTGATCTCCATTAGAAAGCTTGAATGCCCAGAATAGAGGTGCTGCTTTTAAAAATGTAACAAAAAATCTGTGAAGATTTTTGCTTCTTCCAACTATCTATTTCCGTTTTGAACTTCTCAATTGCAAATTTGACTGTTTATTAAACTTGTTTTAATCGTAATGTGTTTTTCACATAAACTCATGTTCTTAAGAGTTAGAGTCATGAGTAATTTAAGCATGTCAACAAGTTGCTGAATGGTGCAGAGATTCCCAGTGGGCTGGGCCACTGTTCATCCAATTTTTTACAGACAACCATGAACTTTTGTCTTGTTAACACTCAGTGTTTTCATATGTTGCAGAAATTTGCTGTGGGTCACAGTTCAAAAAATACCAGTGGCAAGGTCCTATTGAGGTTCCTTTAAGCAACCCACTTCAAACAGTAGAAGCTACATGGTTTTGAGGAGGCAGAGCATCTTGCCAAAACTTTTATGGGCTGAGCTGCCTGTTACTGAGGCCAGACTGCTTCCAATAACTGACCAATTTTATTTAATGTTAACTTCAGATAACCTTACCCTGTGCTGAAATCTACAGGGCATGTATGTTTGCAGGAGCACAGATATCCAAGTCTGACATTTACACTTTAATGAAGCCTACGAAATTTTGGCTATTTCCCAATCATTGAGTACGTGGCTACAACCTTTCAGTGCATCAATTTCTATTGTTGTAGTCTTGCAAAGTCACCTAATTCTGCTATCACTGGACCCAAACATAGCTATTTCAATGGCGGATGAGGATTGCACATCATATATACGCATCCAAGGTACGTATCTGGTCCCATCGCATGTATATATACCCCCGTCTCTGATGAGAAAGCAAAAGGGAGGAAGGAGCTTTGAAGTAACCCTGGGATGAGGTGAAGAGTCCTGGCAGCCACATTCAGTCCATGTGCCAGGAATCTGGAACCTGTAGGTACACTTTTTCTCCCAGGCTCTACACGAGCCGGCAGTGCGCTCATGCAGCCCAGAAGGCCAACCAAGTCCTGGGATGCATCAAGAGAAGCGTAGCCAGCAGGTCAAGAGAGGTGATTCTCCCCCTTTACCCTGCTCTGTGAGACCCCATCTCGAATACTGCGTCCAGTTCTGGTGTCCCCACCATGAGAGGGACATATATCTGTTGGAGCGTGTTCAGAGGAGGGCCACAAGGATGATCCAGAGGCTGGAGCATCTCTGCTATGAGGACAGGCTGCCGGAGCTGGGATTGTTCAGTCTTGAAAAGAGAAGACTTTGGGGGGACCTAATAGCTGCCTTCCAATACCTGAAGGGAACCTAGAGGAAGGCTGGGGAGGGACTTTTTACAAGAGTGTCCACTGATAGGACAAGGGGAAATGGGTTTAAGTTCAAGGAGAATAGATTTAGATTGGACCTTAGGAAGAAATTCTTCAGTACGAGGGCGGCAAGACTTTGGAATAAATTGCCCAGAGATGTTGTGGCTGCCCCCTCCCTGGAGGTGTTCAAGGCCAGGCTGGATGAAGCTTTGAGTAACCTGATCTAGTTGAGAGGCGTCCCTGCCCATGGCAAGGAGGTTGGATTAGATGATCTCTAAAGTCCCTTCCAATCTAGGCCATTCTATGATTCTCTGATACATCTGAGGAAGCCGAGGAAGCATAGAGAGCGCTTCCCAGCTCGGCAGGGCTCAGTGGCACCAGGGGTAGCTCGCCGCTCAGCTCTGACAGTGCCTTTCTGCAGGACCAAGCTCTCCTGAGTTCTAAGCAGCCAAAGGGGAAAGAGGATCCAGGTAGCTGGTAAGGTGTCTTGGTTTGGGTGTTGCTACCCTGAATTTTAACCAAATTCTCTGCTCCTCGTTTTGCCCAGAGAAGACCTTCCACATGTGAAAAGACTAAACTATTTAAAAATCAAGTACTCAAGAAACGGCACAGATGAATAAAATCTCCACGACATTCTACAGTAGAAGTGTTATGCCCCAGTCATCTTAGAAGTGATGCAAACAACCTGCATTCAAATTATGATGCAAACTCAAAAAAAACACCACAACCACAAAAGAGTGTCCAGAATTAAACAGATAAACAGATTCAAAACTCTTGTGGCAGGAGTATGCTTGAGATATGTGAGTCACAGTCAGCATCCTTGGCCCAAACATGTTATTCTGGAGGATTCAACCACAAAGACATTAATAGGAATTGTAAAGTTACCTCTGAAGTGTCTGCGCTTTACTTTATCCTTTTTATTTTTTTAATGGATTTCACACGATACATATGATTTTTGAGAACTAAAGTGCTGCTTCTAATATTTCCAGTTAAATGAAATCTTTAAAACAGGAGGAATGATAATATAAAATATAAACCTATATTTAGTATTCTGAATGCAATTAGGGCAATTTTATTCAGTTGATTTCTGAAGTTCCCACATGAGCGATCTACAGTGGTATCATTCAGTACAATAGTAACAGGTACCAAAAAAGTAATTTTAAACGAATTTTATCACACTATATGTTTTTCCCCTATTACAGCCAACTTTCCAAATACTTCTGCACAATTATCTAAATGAAGGTATATCAAAAGTACTTTATTCCAAGATGTATTTCCATTTTTCACTACAAGATCACTGCAGTAATAGCATTGTTTACTCTCTCTTCTACAGAAGGATTTTATCACTGCTTGAAGACAAGGATGAGATAGTACAAGAGTACATGAAGCCTATCTTTTAAACTACAGTTTTACTACCAGATTAAAATATACAGTAGAACTAGAAGGGACCTCTAGAAGACACCTAATCCATCCTCCTGCCTGCAGGAAGCAGTTATTCAAGTACTCTGTTCTTACAGATCTCCAACGGAGATGGAGACTCCAAAAGCTTGCCAAGCAATCTATTCCCTATCCTTGCCATAGAAGTTTTCTGCAATTTCTAAAATAAATCTTCCTTGCTGTAATTTAAGCCTATTACTTCTTGTTCTATCAAACACAGGCAAGGGAAATAGATTGTTCTCTTCCTTCTTGGAGCAACCTCTTGTGTTATAATGTCTTCGCTCTATCTTTTCTGTGTCAGACTAAACTAACATAATGTATTCAATTTTTTCTTTTAGGTTATAATTTCTACACTTCTGATCTTTCTTGTCACTCTCCTCTGGACTGTCTCCAGCTGATTCTCTTCTTTCTTCAAGTCCGGTGTCTAAAACTGGACATGGTATTCTAATTCAGTATGAAATTAAGATTTGCTAGGCCCAGATTTCATCTGATCATTTAAATAATGAAGCTGATCATCTCCCAGGAGAAGGATACCAAAGCTGTTATTCTAGTGCATAGTAATTGTGCTGTTGGAAACCAAACTTGAAAGTTAGATTAATTTAAAGACATTTCAGTGAAAATCAATCTAAGGAAACTTATTTTCCTTTTGGATCTGTTTCTTAAGCCTGACTGACTGAACATCTAAGAAGGTACAAACTCTGATTCAAGTTTTCTTGCATTGTACTACTTATATGAACTCTCTGGTGTCCAGTAAGAGAGAAACTCATATGGAGCCTTCCTCTCAGTGGTGTTTATCTGCCTATCAGAGCACATTTCCAAACTCATGAAAACAAGAGCAGGGAAACTGCCCAGGTACGAGTCTCTGGATGACAGCTGGAGTAGGTGGGGTAAAAAGCATTAGACAGTGGATGGACTAAGCACAGCTGGTGCAACTTTTAATAGCTGATCAGGATTAGGCTGGGGTTTTACAGGTAGTTCTGTTGATCTGGACAAAACAGCGCCTACCATAAGCCCACCTCATCAGCTATTCTGAACAACCTCTCGAAACTTAGTGGCTGTAAGACCTCTGCTGAAACTGGCCAAATGCTGTTTTTAGAAGATGGGCCGATACAGACAAGGGAACAGCATGATTTCATAAGCCCTACTTCTTTAATAGGCCTGGCTGAACAGTTTCCTTACTACTGTTGTGAGTTATATAAACAATGCCTTATTGCATACTATCTTGCTATATTGATTTCAGATCTCCTGCTTAATTAAACATAGCAGAATTTTAAATGAGACATGCAGGTGAGGACATGTCTACTCCCTTTCTTTTTTCTTTTCTCTTCTACCTTATTTAACTGCTCTACTCTTTTCCCAAGAGAAAAAGAGCAGGATCCCAATATTCAACATGATGTCATTTATTTTGTTCTTTCAGTGATTTTGGAACTAAATTCCATTCTATTTAGGTGGAGTCACTCAAGGATTACATAGGATATTCATTATGCGAGACACAAGGTCAGTCTATTTATTCATTCCTGGAGGACTACTACTTATGTCACCAATGACGATACCAAGTCCAGGGCAAAGAGTTATGATTGTGACTCTAGGACTTTAGTCATAAATAAGTAAGAGGGTAGAGGTATTTATATTTGCAGTAATTTGAAAAACTTCTCTGGGAGACAACATTTTATATAATCACTATTTGTAGATGTGTTTGATATTTCAGGTTAACTTGAATACTGGAGACTTCAGGAACACCGAAAAACTTCAGCAGTACACCAGCCTTAAGAAGCTGCCTCTGTCTATCAAGGAAGTGTCATATTTGCTTACAGTTACTCTGATAACTTTGATACTATAGGGTATTCACACTGTCTACTTCAAGCAGCTGTCTTTGCTGTTATGAGCCACCTCTTCAAAGGAGACTCCTTGGTTTTTCTAGTGATTATAGAGGAACTTTGGAGGCTGTTCCTACCATCAACTATCCAACATTAGGTACTTAAAACAGTCTCCCTTTCTTTCTTCAGCAGAGCTAAAGTACAGTACATAATGTGATCAGTGAAGGGGAGGGGAAAAGAGACAAAATGGGAGAGGCATAAAATCTCATGAAAGGGATTTTCTACAGAGCATACAGAGCAGGCAGTGACTGACTTGATAAATAAGTCGAGGCAAGACCGAAGACAAGGCTGCTAAGACAGGCTGAAGGATGGAGCAGGCAGAAAGAGATAGATAGGGAGCAAAGAGAAAATCAGCTTGGTTTGGCTAGGTAAGAACAGAGATAAGGACTGGGATTTTACCGGAGGAACGGGAAGAGATTGGCAAGAAGATGGGAGCCTTGAGCTCCTAGACAACGATTTACTAAACAAAGAGATCAGTGCTCAGATGAATAACCTGATAAATTAAATTAGGATTGGCTAATTGAGGAAAATGGGAACAGGACACAGGGACAGGTATTGGAGCAGACTGGCAAAAGTTGGAAGGCTGGGGTAGACAAATACATGGCTGGTGCAAAAAGGTAGAAAAGGCATCTCAGCCCCAATCTCTTGTCAGAAAATGCACGTGTCTCACCAAAACTAAAGTTGGCCACGTGAGAACAGTGCTGTTACCAGCTGTCCCATCACCTCCAGCTAGCGCAAGTGTGGTGTCCCTACAGACATTACAGCAAGGCAGAGCTTGTTTGCTACAAGAATTTTCTTTTTTTAATGGGTCTTGGTTGGACATGTAGTCAAAGTTTCCAGAGGCAGAAGAAGCTGCTAGCTACCTAACAGACACCACCGACTCTCAGTAATACCTGCTATAATTTATGCTTGACATTTTGAAGATGGACACACCATTGAGAGTTTGGCTATTTAAAATTGTAACAGCTCTCCTATTTGTATTTGACTTCACTTTTCAGACATCAGCATTTTGCATGCCTTATTTTTTTAATTTTTGTAACAGCTCTGTTCTAGCCATAAAATTATTTACTTGGTGTAAGCAAGCTGCTGTCTTCATAAAATTAATTCCATAAGGGTATAGGCAGACAGTCAGCAAAGAAGATGCAAACTTACATTCCCTGCCATTTTTTTCTAACTTTCAAATATATTTCTGGGAATGGGGCAAATTTCTCAAGTAGACAAGACTGTGGGCAAAGAACCCATGAAGTTTTGCTTAAATCACAGTAACAAACTGTTTTAATGAACTAATCTTTAAATGTATTGAGTGCCTGTAACACAAGTAAAAAAAAAATGTGGGACAAATCATCAATATTTGTGTTTTACTGCATGTCACCATGTAAACAGGATGCAATGTTTACTTATTATAAAGGCCAGGTTAAGGACATTGTACAACAACATTTTTCACACTGTAATTAAAGGCCAGGGAAGAGGCAAGTAGCATCTCAGCTTGTTACAGGTGCAAAACCAGATTAGTGAATTCACACAGTGAAAAAGTATCCCTGCAAGCATAAAACCTGCTTTAGCCTGTTATTTTGGGCACAATGCAGAGATGCCAGACATTTTTGTGATTTGGCACCAGTTCTTGGGAGGTTCAAAGGCGCTGCAGACCTTCACTATCTACAGTGAGGCACCTGTTGGTACTGGAATACTTGTATCCTTATAAACCTAAACTTTTGCCACAAGGAAAGGAATCCTAGCCTTATTATTTTGACACAGTTTGAAACCTTCTAGCTCACCCCTTAAGCCTGAATGAGATTCCCATAGGAGGAAGCTCCCTCCCAACCTCACCAGCAACCAGGAAACAGCCTTCAAGCACAACCCCTTGGTCAAGTGCTGGGGCAAAGGCAGCTGAAGACAAGACTGTTTTGCACTGGCTGGGATATGCTCCCCAGCATGCCCTAGTGGCACAGTAATTAGGAAACTCCCCTGGAATGCAGCCATTCCCCACCAGCTTGCTCGGGCAGCTTCCTCATCAGAGGTTTCTGTGAAATCTGCTCCCACTTCTCCTCCCACACTGCTAAGGAAGCCTCTGCACCTTGAGCTGGGCTGAGACTTCCTCCAGGCAAAGGACATCCAGAGTTACGCAGAGGGATGCTGAGCAGAGGAAGAAGTAGCCCGTCTCGAGGATTTCAGCCTTGGAGTAAGTGGGGGTGGAAGCATCCCTATTACAACCTGCCTTCTGACACAGCTCAGGAGGAAAAAGTTGTTCCCATCCAGGTATCATGGTACTTCAGAAATTATTAACAAAAATACTAATTCCTTATATGCCATGTCACTGCTAATTTCCTCCTCTATTCTACATTCATGTAAAGCAAACAAGAGTCAGCAGAAGATATCCGCTCATATCTCCTCTGCATGCCCATAGCACATTTCCAACTGCAAGGTAAAGCCTTTAGGGCTACCCCATCTGTGATGAAACGTGGCACTGGTAGTTGCTATAAGGACCTACAAACTGCCAGCCACCACTCTGGGCTACTCACTCTTTCATCATTTTCCCTTACCTGTCAACAACCTGCTACGAAAGATGTGGGCATTAGAAAAACGACCCACTGGACATGAGGGACAGGGATAAAAAACCAGTAGTGTTTGGAGAAAAGAACAAGGAATAAGTCAAAAGGCTCAGAAGTTCAAGGTCACTTCCCCCTTTCCCGGGCATGTTGATCATCAGATTTATGTTTCCTCTTTCTCTTTCATCTAAAGCATATCTGCAGCTTCGACCCAATCTTTCCATGTTTCTTTCTCTTCCTGAAAAAGACCATAGTTGTAGGAGGTCCAGAACAGAAAGAGGAGCCTGTTTTGTGTCAGTAAATAAATTCACAGAATTCAGCATGTGTTATATAATGATGTTCAGTCAGAATTTATACCTGATACCACATGTAGTTCTTACAACGCTTGGAAGATTTTTTTGGAATCTGTCAGCCAATTTAATTTAAAAATTCCGGAGCTATTTAAAAAGCAAGCTTTCTAAAGTGTAACTATGGCTCTTATTAAAGTCAGTTTTTAGGAAGAACACCAAAATAATTGATTAAATTTAAATGCTGAACGCACCAGAAACTCATGTATGGACTACGAAGAGTTCACGTACAGTAGTCGATGTGTGCAGCTGGCAGCATGAAGCTGGTGACATATAAGTGTAACTGCAAACTTCGTTTTGCTCAAACAAGTGAGCAGAAACATCTAGGGAATGTACGGGTGGGATCCATCTCATCCACCTTGACATACCTACATCAATGGAGTATGGAGAGTAATTCATCTGACTAAAAGCAGATGCCTGCTTTAAAATGAGTTGATTCACTTTCTGGACAATATTGACGGTTTTGACTAGATCCCCATTGACTATGACTCCAGGCCTATCAGCTGCCTCTACCCACTCTAAAACAGGAGAGAAATTCAATGAGTTTGACTGATGGCTAGGGATATTCCAGGACATGATCAAGTAAACTAGTAGCTAATATAGACAATCTTCCAGTTCTCATTGTAGAGGAACTACTGATGATCCTACAGAGCCATCACCACAGCAGAAATTACGCTAATATGCCCAAAACATGCATTAATTATTTATTTATTTTAAAAAGAGACTGAAAGGAATGATTCGGGGGTTTAAAATCTTCCATTAGCATAGAGCTATTTTTTTTTACAGTGATGTTCTATACTGTGCAGATATGTACCATACATACACCATTTATAAATAATCACCATGAACAAAGTATCTTTACATAATCAAAGTCCTGGCACATTAGGGAGATCATACATTTGATAGTTTTCAGATTATATCATGGGCTTTAAATCATCGCTTATAAAAAGATGCAGATCTTGAAATTTCAAAGCTATTTAAATAGGCTTTTTTAACTAAGGGGGGACTCATTAGTTACAATATCTTTTGTAGCAGCATATTCTTGTGACCAGCATGTGAGCGACACTTTTATTGTATGCGCTGAATATGTTACAGCTTTTGGATCATAGAACCTCTTCTAAAACAATACTGAACAGCCACATAATTTTTCTTAGAGAGCATGATACAATTTAATCCTAGCGTTGAGAGCTGATAAACACTTTTTTCTTACCTCATTTGGCCTTTCCCATTTTTCCCTTCCCCATGTTTCTAATAAAATATAAGCCAGTGTGTGGATTTGTTAACATACTCCTGAGGAAAGGAGAAGAGGGTCTACATTCTAACTATTTTGCCACACAGAGGCATTATCATACTAGTGAAGAAATGCTACATTTAAGATAAAATACTTTCTAGTTATCAAAGGTTAAAAATATGCTGGATGTTTTTCTTTAAGATAACGATTGTGACTTGTATTTGTTCTGTCACCTACATCTGTGGAAGCTGCTGCCAAATCAGAGATCTCCGTCAATTCTGCAAATTTGTGAATGACTACACCAGAAGGAGGAATTATATTACATTAAAATATGTATCTCGTATATTAAATTTTGAGTGAAACAAAGTAGGTTTCTTATAAAATGCATAGAATTTGATCACATTTGATGACATTGTTTTCCAAGCAGTATGTTTAGAATGTGCATACTTTTTTACATAAAGACACTAACATAATTCAGCTTTTCACTTTGTGCAATTCTACCTGCACAGACCTGCACAACACTGTGAGTGCGGCAACATCACACTCTCATTTAGTTTCGCTAATGCTGAAGTTAAGCAAGGTATTTGGAAATGCAAATTAACACCAGGTAGAAGATAACTATGCTCCAAGTCCAAAAACGTGCCAACTGCTGTCATGTACACTAGCTATCTATGAATTAACTATTAAGTAGATAAGAAATCCACAAAGGAAAGCACCAATTTACAGACCTAAAAAAAACAGGGCCACTCCAAAACATCTGCTACTTTCTACTGTCTCCCGTCTCATCTTAGAACAATAGGAAGGAAAATGTCCCTCAAAGCGATCCTGATTAATTGTCCTCTTAGGTCTTTCATGTCTTCAGCAGAGAAAGTACTCTTTGAAAACAGATCCATGCTTTTCAAAGTTCATTATTAGGAGCTGGATTCAAAAGGAGATTCAGACAGATTTTAGGGTTCTACACTGAAAGTTGTAGTCCTCAAAATCAAAACTCAGCTGCCATCTTCCAGCATTGGAACATGTCTTTAGGGCATAAGGGCTCCAGCAGATCTGCAGTGGCAAATTGTTGCCATATGCCGGTCTCTGCCTTGCTCCCTTGATGGACAGGTTGGAAGTGATCCCTCGTGGTCAGTTAGTCCAACTTCTCATTCAAAGCAGTTACGTACGACTAAAGCAAGTTGCTCAGTCAGGGTTTGAATATCTCCAAGGATGAAGATTCCAAAATATCTAATGAAAACTCTTTCCAGCATTTGACTATGCTAACAGTAAAATATTTTCCTTACATACAGATCTTCCTGTATTGTAGCTTGTGCCCATTAGCTCTTCCCCTACCACAATACAGCTCCAAGAAGAGTCTGGATCTCTTTTCTATATTCACTCCACCACATTCTCCTCATATGCTTATACTCCAGCCTGCATGATCTTAGTGACACTGCTGCGCTCACAACAGTATGTCACATGTTGTGCTGGGCAGCCAAAAAACAGTACTCCAGCAGCAGTCTCACAAGTGCCAAATAGAAGGGACTAATTACTTCTCTGGACCTGCTGGTTACATTTTGCTAATATCATCTAGGATGAAGCTGAGTTTGTTTGCCCCAACTGCCAACTCATGCTCAATGTGTCCACCAGGACTCCAGGTCCCTTTCTGCAAAGCTGCTGCCCAGTCAGTTTATCTCCAGCACATGTGAGTGCAGGAGCTTACTTCTCACTTGCATTTGCTGAACTTAGTGAGGCTCCTGACAACCCAGTCCTCCAGCCTGCCCTGGTCCCTCTGAATAACAGCTCTGCCCTCCAGCATATCAACTGCTCCCCTGCAGGCTGGTACCATCCATAAATTTGCTGATAATGCACTCTCTCACATAGTCAGGATCATTAACAGTGAAGACACCAAACCACATTGGCCCAAGAATCTGTCCCTGAGGGGAAATTATTACTAGCAACCTACTCTCAGATGGACTTTGTACTGCCAATCACAACCTGTTTAGCCTGGTAGTTCAGCTGGTTTTCCATCCACCTTATGATCTGCTTATCCTGTCCGTATCTCGTTCTTTTGACTGGTAGTATATTATCAAAGACCTTGGGAAAAGCTTTGCTAAAGTCCGCAGAACCAGCCATCTTACCATGATCAACCAATCAGGTTGATCAGGGACAGTTTGCCCTTGGTAAGATCATGCTGCCTTTTTCTCATCACCCTCTTGCACTTCATGAGCTAAGAAATGGTTTCCAGGAGGAAAAATCTTCCAGGATACTGAAGTTAGACTGCTTAGCTTGCCCCCTTTCTCAGTGTTTTTGAAGACAGATATGACGTTTGCCTTTTTCTTCTGCCCATCAGGGACCTTCCCAGTCACCGTAGCCTGTCAAAGTCAACGGGCAGCAGATTCCCAGCGACACGGGCTAGCGTCCTCAGTACCCTTGGACGCACTCCATCTGCTTCCACAAACTTGCATATGTCCAATTGGCTTAAGTGCTCAGTCCTTTGCTACCATGGATACTGCGTTCCCTCAGAATCTGCTATTAGCCTCAGGACTGAGGGTAAATCTTACCAATAAAAAGCTGAATAGGCATTAAACACCTCACCTTTTTCCACACCTTTTGTCAGCAGGTCACCCTGCCACATAGACTTGGCCCACATTTTCTGTGGGCTACATTTTTGTTGCCAATGTATGAAAGTCCTTTCTGTTGCCCTTCACACCCCTTGCTGGAGCAACACCAGCTGAGCTTTGGCTTTACTAATATATTTCCTGAAGACTTGGGCAATGCCTCTATATTCCATCCAGGTAACTCTGGACCTGTTTCTACCTTCCACATACTTGTCTTTCATATCTGAGATCAGCCTAGAGTGTCGCGCTCATCCATACTGACCTTGTATCATGCTCGCTCATCTTTCTGTGATTTGGCATGGACTAATTCTGTGTTTTGAAGAGGCTGTTCTTGAAGATCAACGACCTGTCCCAAGGCCAGCTGTCTTCCATCTGATCCTGCCCAGCAAATCCCTGAACAAGCTGCAGTTTGCTCTCCAGAAGTCATGGCTGGCAATTTAACTATTTGTTTTGCTCATTTATCTCATGATTTTTAACTCAGGGCTGCAGCCAAAGCTGCCCTCAACCTCCAAGCCAGTTTGTTCATGAGTAATAGGTCCAGTAGAACACCTCCCCTAGTTGACTCACTTGTGATTACCTGTGTCAAGAAACTGTCTTCGGATTTTTTGCACTTAATCCACGCTTCAAGTGCTGACATGTGTCTGGAACCCAGTGTTCCCTAAAATAAGGAACTGCACTTTTTCTTGACAGCAGAAACCTCACTTGGCCTTGGAGACCTGAATATCCTTATCACCTGCCACAGGGGATCTCAGGGAGAACACTCCTTTAACACAGCTCTAGCACTAAGGAGTACTGTGGCCCTGATGCAAAGGGCTTGCAACACAGCCCGAGGAGAAACGTGATACAAGTGTGAGGAGGTTTGAAACGTGGTGCCAAGGCCTGTTGTGACAGGTGCTACCTTCATCACCTCTAACAAGGTGAGGAGCCGATGAGGAGACTGAAGGGACATTCTCAGGTTGCTGCTGCTAGCTATGGAGATGAGCAGAGCAGTCCTACCCAAGCTGAGTCCTACCCACTCACCAGTGTCCAAGGAACACACAGTACTCCAAGTCTTATCAGTGCCAAAGATGAGAAAGGTAGCATGCTTCCAGTCAACTCATGTAGGCTCTTACCAGGTGAAACAGTGCTAGAGCTGACTCCCTGTTGCTGTATTTCATTTGCCAATGAGTTTCCTTGCTAATCACACATGCCCAAGAAGTCTTGAGAAGTCAGGGTTAGAGCTGCTTCCTTGAGAGAGGACTTCTTAGGAGCATAGCCTCTACTGATTCAGTAATGAAGGTGTTTTGCCATTTCACAGCTCCTGTCTACCTAATGTGGCCACAGACTTCTGATTTTAATGTTTTCATAACCTCCCAAGTCTGTAATTCAGATGTTCAAGCTCATCTCTTCTTGTTCTAAAATAACGATGGACTGAACATTTATCGGAAACACATCACCTTCTAAGGCAATTAAGGCTCATGGTATGCACAGGAGATGACAGCATCCAGCCTTAGTAAGTCACACTGAGTGAAAAGTAGTCGTTGGAGAAGACTTGTAGAGGCATATACACATCTTGAGTGTATAATAAACAGAAAACAACTCACTATCCCTCTGAAATTCACTGTAGCAGGCCACTGCACCTCAGCACTGTTCCTGAGAAACTTGTGTGGGGCACTCTGCCTCATATCCGACACAAAAGGGGAGAAAGTCTCCAAGCATTAGTAATGGGGCCTGCATATGCCCTGCAAGGTGAATACGGCTGTGGGCTATCACTTAAAATAGAACCTGGCTTTTCTTCAATGAATGTTCTAACTTCCCAGCTAATATATTTGAAGCAGGATGACAACTCTTCCTCCTGAAGAGGATTCCTCATCATATTTTAAAAATGAAAGGCCATGAACACCAATCAGGAGTGCAATGTAGGCTATAAATCCCAAGTAAAACAGGCACCTGCAGACAGCGGTACCTCTGCTTGCAAAAGCTCCAAGGGCCTATTTTGCACAAGATTTTTTTTTACTAGACTGAGTGGTCCCACACACTCCTCTGAGTTTTGCAGTTCCTGTTTCCTGGCAATTATTCTGTCCCTCTGCACAAGGCAGGTTAGACACCTAACTTAAAATTGCAGATCCTGCTGCCAATTGACTACCAGACAGCTTTTTCAAGCATCACAGCCAAGCTGCAGGAATATTCGGGGCAGGATAATGTGTTTAAAGTTCTTCACCTGCAAGTTAGATACATGGCAGTTCTCATGATAATCTTTTTCATCAGGGCTCAGATTTTCCTTTTCCTTCAGAATAGGAATCCCATTCCTTTGGAAGCTGGGTTGCTTTTCAAGTGCAGAACGTTCTCTTTGTTCTTTTCATCAACAAATACCATACCATGAAAGTTAAAGGACACTAAATTTGGGCTTTGTAGCAAGAAGCTGGAATACAGGCTGCATATGGCCCTCTGCCACTGAAAACACAGCCAGGTTCACGAGACAGGCCATTTAAAAAATCTGATTATTCTGTTATAAACCATGTTAACCACTTTAAGTCTAGGTGCTATAATTTCCTTCAATTACCTTATGAGTAACCCCAGTTGTAAATAGAAAATAAAAAATAAAAACCCCCCAAAACCCACAAAATCAAAAAAAAAACCAAAAAAAAACCTCAATGCATTTTTTTTTTACGTGGTAGCACTTAGATTCCCCAATGGGTACCATCACATTTGATTGGGAATTGTAGGTCCCGCAGGTCACAAGTGGTCTCCACCAGGAAGTGTTTGCATTCCCAAGCCAAGCTCTTTCAGTTATCTTTGTGTGCAACTTCATACATGAATAATCCCATAATGCTCTTGAGAATTTCACAAATATAAAGATAAGACATGTTTTCAGGTTATAGAGACGTTCACTTGAAATAGGAAACTACAATATATGTGTCAGTTAAAGAATTTAATGTAACAATATCCTTGTATTTAATAATTAGCTGCTTCTGATAAACAGATAAAACTTTAAGAAGCTATTTGGATAAAAGATAAGTAATTAAAAGAAGTTCCATAATTTTAAGCAAAATTCAAAACTTTTATGGACGTCAACTGCATGCAGACATCTATGGCTGCATTTAAGAGAAAAATGTGATCCCGCCCTCCCAGTTCAGTCGCAGTAATTCTGAAGCACCTGGCTCCTTTGATTTCACATGAAATGGTGAACCAGGACCTTGTTTAAAAGAAAACTGCAGTTAAGTGAAAGAGAAGTTCTGTCATAACACCTAATGCTTTGTATGGTGTTGCTCAGTTGAGTGAGAAGTACAACAGCTGGGCTCAAAGAGTATGGACTTTGTAGCTAAAATCTGGAATTCTTTAAAAAGAGGGATAAAGAAGTTCTTGTTTCTTCATTTCCATTCCAAACTCTCTATATTCTCTGCTCTAGCTCACCCAATAAACATAATCACTTTATATAATGTCTTGTTGTGAGATTAAAGGTTTTAGACTGAAGAACATCAACTTACTTGACTACTCTGAGCCTATCCCAAGGTCCGCTTACTTTGTATGCAGAAGCACCTGACTTGTCCTTCTGGAGCTTCTCAAGGCTCTCATAGGCAATTTAAGGGTCATACCCGTACTAGGACTCTAACACAAGATGAGCCGTTGGGTTATTCTACAGATGCCAAGTCCCTAGTTGTTGAGGAGGTGGTGGCTGATGCTGCTGCATTATGCTGGGCTCCAGCCTAACTCTTTTCCATCACTGGAGTGGTGAAACTTCCACTGTGAGCTGTTAGAGAAGCTACCTCTCCTCTCCCCTTGTTTTGCTAAACCATAGCATACGTTTGATATGACTCGACACAGAAAAGGGAAGGGTTTCTAATTGACAACCAACAATTAAAACTCTGTACTTCTTATTCAGTTGCTTTACTGTTTATAACATACAACTATAATTTGGGATTAATTGCAACTTCATTCTTCCCTCCGTACTTACGGGGGAATCATGAAACCTCCAGATTAATGTGCTGTAGCTCCAGTGCCAAAGTGCTGCAGACAGAAAGGTAGAAGAAGCTGGAAAGCCAAAACAGAAGAGATTTACCAGAAATTAAAACTAATGGGTCTACAGCAGGGCAGCAGTCTGGAGATTCAAGGGTAGACAAGACAGTGCTTCAGCACTTCAGGCTTCAGCTTTAGTTGACTGAAAACATTAATCTCACCAAAATCAAGGCTGTGGTATGTGTCCTCCTTCTCTCTCATTTATATGAAGACACATGGGAAGCACAGCCATTCCAGCAGTGTCCCATATTTGCACTACTGTAGATGTGGATTTAATGTATGTTTTTATCTTAAAATTTGTCCACAGAAAAATAAAGGGGGGGGAAGTATATAAGGTATAGAAAATCTAAACATAGAACCTTTTTGATTGTGGAACATCTATCTTAAATTCTTCGTGAGTGAAGGAGAGAAACTTATTTCCCAACCTCAGTCTTGAAAATATCCAGCAAACATGGCTCATTATGGGTATTTAAGTTCGATTTCCTTCCACCCTCAAGGCCTGCAGACTCCAGGTTCTAGGTCTTTCAATGCAGTGCAAGGTTTCGGGGCATACAGGCTCAAAGCAGGCAACAGAAGGAAAATATAACAGGGGTGTTATCAGCCAAAATGCCTTTTCTAGCCAATTTATCAGTTGTGTCCATCCCACACTAATATGCTGCATGTAAAATGAAAGTTAGTTTTCTATTTCTGTTTTCTTGCAAATACCACAAGATGACAGTTGTAGCCCACCTGCCCTGATAAAGAAATAAAGAACACAGTTAACTATCCAGCCAGGTGCATGCCTTTCAAAATGCCTGTGGCAACTGGGCTAAGCAAGAACTAGAGGAAATATTTATCAGAAGACCAACCACTTCGTCGTCCTTTTAAGCAGCAACAAGGAACTGGTAGCAGCACCCAAGTGCCTTGCCTTCAGGTTTCTTCTACTCCTGCATCAGTGGGAAGAAGAGGCCCAATGCTTTTTCCTACTGCTGGTATCTGAACAGCGCAGACACCAGAGCCTTTGAAGGTGGAAAAGGGAACTCCACCTTTCCTTGATGCTTATTTTCACCTTCTCTTGCACTGACACTGCCCTTCACACCATGAGTCTCCTTAGGTTAAGAAGTCCCTTTAAAATATAACTTTGTTGTTGTACAAATTTTCAGCTGAATTAATCTTCATCTAGGTTGCAGTGCAGCTGTGTGAATGCTAATGCCAAGAGGAAGGATAGAGAGGATGAAGGCAGATGTTAGGCTTCTGTTTGGAAGAAGCACCCCTTTAAGCTGTATTAAACTAACTGTGGAACAACTTGTTCCTTAACCATTAGCAGTTCCAGAACTTGCCGCTGGTGCGAGCATTAAGTGCTTAACTGTAAAAAAGCCACTCTATTATGGCTGTTCAGAGACTAGCTAGTCAGACTGCTACCAATTCATGGCCTACTAGCTTGGCAAGTCAACTACTGAACTAGGTTTGTGATACCATTAAGTCAGTTATTTACCTGCAGGTTCTCAGCATCAGAGATTTGCCCAAAATCTCAGTGGTTTCTAGAACGAAACAGCACCACGAGACCCATGTTGTTACAGAGGAGATGCACTGTGTGTGCACATGTTCATGACTCAGAGGTGATCCCATGAAATAACTGCCTTATAAATTATGTTACATCCCATATTTTGAGATTCGAGCTTTCAGATCCAAACTTGTCCAATAAAAGAGCCAAGAGCTATCTGTTAGATTTTTCTTTCCCCAAAGGTTTAAGGGGCTCTTAAAGTGCAGGGAATATTTTGCCCCCAATTAATTTTACGTATTGGGGTAAGCAGAGTCTTAAGTTAATACATAATCTGGCACCCAATTCAAGAGCCACTTCCTGTAGTAGCTAGTTTGTGATAATTACATGTCACTTCTGTAGATTGTGTAAACTGCTGGCTCTGTTTTTATACTTCAATAAAATCTGTGTGCATAGCTGGTACTTCTCTTTTCACTACAATTAGGTAAGCAGAAGTTCAAACAACAAAACTTTATTGTTTATGTCTGCAAGCTAAATAACTTCTGCAAAGCATAAAATGTTTTTAAAACAATTTAACACTGTGCAAACTACTGCTAAGCTGTACTGAAATCGCAGCATACTTTAAGAAGTGACTGATGGGCAAAGGAAGAACACAAGTATCAGCTGCTTGCAATTCTCCCACCTCCTGTCCACACACCCTTATTTCTCGTCCAAGTGATGCATCACAGAATAGGAGGAAGAGCACTGAGGACAGCTAAATACGGGTATCAAATACTATAAATATATATACATGCAAACTGTAATTTGTATCTTATAGTTAGGCAAAAGGTTGTATTTTCATATTAACAATCTGCTTCCTTCTTTCACCTCTACAAAAATGCTCAAAAGACATTCTTTAGAGATGAAGATACATATGAAGTATTTTAAAATAGCAGCCCTTACTAAAAATTAATTGGCAACACTGGTGCAAAATATGAACCCAACCAGTGAGTTTCTTTGCAAGTATCTTTACTAGTGAATTGGCAGCAGCTTTGTCCAATTAATTTTGACGTAAGCAAAGCATGACAGAACTATTTACCAGTACTTGACACAGAATAGCAGGACTCTGGTTTTGAGAAACAATCCAACATTTTCTGGTGGAACACTGCTCAACTCCTGGATTCCAGATCCAGATTTACCCCTTTTAGATACTGGAGTTCAGGTCCTGGAAGAAGCTAGGGGAGCAGTGACTCGAAGAGCTCCTGTTCTCTGATGGATGCATGGAGGGCACCAGCACAAAGGACAGCACGCTCAGCGAGGCTGACACAGGGCTGCATTTGATAGTTTAGTCAAAATGTGCCACCCCAGATAGCCGGCCTGCAGCAGTCTCCCCCTGCCACACCCAGGCTTGTGCTCCATTTCCTACTTCCTTTCCAAATGTTAAACTTCCCATAACTCCATTTGCACTTACAAAGCTGCAGCTTTTAATATTCATTGCTACTCCCCAATTAAGATCAGTAAGCTTTACTAAGGCAATAACAAATTAACCCAAAATACATTTGGTGACTGATGGCTTTGCTTTTGCTAATTTTATATTTGTTCTTAACATCCAATGAGCAGTACTCTGCCATGGCAATGGACAAAGGGTAAACTCAAGAGAAACTCCTTCATCAGGTGGGACAATGCATTTTCAAGACACTCGCAGAGGTGTGGCCTTGAAGCGTAAAGAGCAGCTTTTTAGAAGGCCAGTGACTGCACAGCATCTTATTTGTGGAGGCGTTCTGTCATCTACCAAGGCAGGGGAAGATCTGTTGGGACTACCCAAAAGGCCGTCTAAAATCCTGCCAAATTTTCCTTCAAAAATTTGCAAACATCACATCCCCTCACTTGCCATGAAAAGATGTTGAGGAATACTGAAGCTGCTTCAATAATTTGCTTGGAAACTGCCTGTTTCTCCCCAGCTGGCATCGACCCACTGGTGGGCATACAGAAGAAGTCAGCTTCGCTGACTTCTATACCTAGGAACTGCATCTTGCCATTGAAACCAGCAAGAACAAAACCAGCCAAGTTTTCCTTTCTGCATCTTCTGTGGGACCAGAAGGGGCACCAAATGGTGATCCTTCACTAGCACAAATGTTCACTGTAACATCCAAACATCTAGTGGATGTTACAGTACGGCTGGTGTAGAACTGAGAGTCTTGCTTCTTTAAGTTAATAAAGATCATAAAAAAGGAACTGGAAAGCCTTTCCTCTCCCTCAGCCACAGTGTTTTTTTGTTACGTTTCAGAGTTGTTTTGTGTTTCCCCTGTCCCACTTCAAATAAGAGACATGTGACCATGCAGTATCCCTCTGTGTTCTAATTATATTGCTACAAGATACCTCCCAAACATTTTGTGAGGATGGGATGGGGACAGGCTAAGGACAAATAAAGCAAACAGCTGTGTAAAGAGCTCTTCTATCACTCTCACACCTGACTGATGCCAGTAGTACCACAATGAGGACAAACTCTTAACACTACGCTCACTGGCCATTCATCAGGTAGTCCTTTCTTAAAAATTAAACGATAATTAAAAAGAAAATAGCATGCAGTGCTTACGAGGCTAAGCCTTTGTTAGCAACAAAGCCACCAGAACCCATTGAGCAGAGATTAGCAAACTAAGTAATCCTTTGGGAATCCTCACAGGACATCCAGCTAGTTGACAAAACTGTTCCAGTCTGGGGCTGTTATCCTTCAACAACAGTTAGGACTGAATGCAGTGATCCCTGCTCTGCCTAGCAAAGGGCTACCAGTCAGACACTATCAACGACTCAGTTAACATACCCGATGCAACACGATCTTTTCAAAGCCCCTGTGACGAAGCCACCACCAAAATGACTACTCTACAGAACAATTTTTTTACTGCTTGGATGACAAGTACAGGATTTGCTACCTTCCTTTCATAGACTGATTCTGTATTGGGCAGTGTTATTGGAAATAATTAGCATTATACGGGAATGAACTGAGGATACTACAGGATAGCTGACTTTCTGTATTTGAGCCCAGCGTACAGGTATTTTGCAATTGCACTGCCTACAGCGACTATAATTGCAAATAGAGCCAAATACCTACTAGGGTATGTTATCAGGATTGAATTTTGATAGGACAACTTACAAGAAGAAACAACTGAAGATATGCTGTTTTTTCTGAACTTAAAACTACTTGGGATTAAGTTTTCGAGGCCAGGTGTCTGCCTCAAGCTGATGTTTTCAGAAGAAATTTTCAACAAGATTGTAAGTGTGAAACTGTAGGAGAAGAAAAAAACAAAAACCTCCCATTTTCACTCAAGTGCAGAAAAAGCTCTCTTAATGTATTTGAAAAGGCCTTTACCTTGAAAACAGAATTTGAAATTTTGTGGGAGAGTAGACTTTGAATCAGGGACATAGGCCTTTTGGGCAGTTTTCCTACTGAACATCATGATAAAGCAATAAGCTTTTGAATCTCAGGCTGCCCATATACAGCAAAACCAAACCAAACCAAAAACAAAACATTAAAAAACATTAAGAGCTAGAAGCTGGGCTGAATGAAAATTCCTGTGGGACCAGCAGTGCTGCAGGCTGGTCCTAGCAGTTACCCCCACCTGAGGCAGCAGTGGGACCGCGGTTAAGGCCAGGGCTCCACTGTGCTCCGTGATCCCTCTTCTGGCACCCAGGCCAGGGCAAAGAGCCAGCAGCAGGCCTCGAGGGAGGGATGAGTGATGTTGGGGGGCTCCAGCAGACGCGCCCCGTGTCCTTGTGTCCAATTCTGGTGTCCCCACCATAAGAGGGACGTGGATCTGTTGGAGCGTGTTCAGAGGAGGGCCACAAAGATGATCCAGGGGCTGGAGCACCTCTGCTACGAGGACAGGCTGCGGGAGCTGAGACTGTTCAGTCTGGAAAAGAGAAGACTTCGGGGGGACCTAATCCCTGCCTTCCAATACCTGAAGGAAACCTACAGGAAGGCTGGGGAGGGACTTTTGTAATTTGCAAGAGCGTCCACCCACAGGATGAGGGGAAACGAATTTTAGTTAAAGGAGAATATATTTAGATTGGATCTTAGGAAAAAGTCTTTAGTATAAGGGCGGCAAAGACTCTGGAGTAAATTGTCCAGAGAAGCTGTGGATGTCCCCTCCCTTGAGGTGTTCAAGGCCAGGCTGGATGAGGCCTTGAGTAACCCGGTCTGGTTGAGAGGCGTCCCTGCCCATGACAGGGAGTTTGGATTAGATGGTCTCTAAGGTCCCTTCCAGCCTAGGCCATTCTATGGTTCTATGATCCTGCTGCTTACATCTCACTTCTATTTCTGCCTTTATGGGGGATTTACAGAGAGCAGTGAGTTTCTCAGGTGGAATTGGTGGCCTCTAACAAAGAGCTTCTCATTTTCTGAGCTCCAAATTTGAGCCTCTGGAAAGCGAACGCAGAATTACCGAGCAGTACCTACCACATGTACACAGCCCTCTGGCCTGCAGCTCTCGGGCACTGTAAATGTTTCAAAGAACAGAGCACTGCAATCCTCTCGCACTAGGAAAGCCCCAAGAATGCAGCCAGGACCACAGCACGTACACAGTCTACGGCTGAAATTAAAGTGGCTTTAAAGTTATGGCTAGTACTCTTATTGCTGAACCATCACTACTCTCAGATAACCTGTAAATGATATCCTTTGAAACCGTGCTTTAATTAAATGAAGAAGACCCGGAGTTAGCAGCCGTTCCTGTATCGAACTCCTCGGTGCTTTAGCTTTCTCAGTATTTTAGTGATGATAATGCTACTAGCTCAGAATTTTGGGAGCTCGTGAGTACTCACATACCTTCCTAAAGATTAATCTAGAAAAGTCTGTAAGAAATGCAAAACAACAACAAAAATGTATTCAGACAAACATTTAATCATCATGCAGATACAAAGGCATAATCTCTTTTATTTTAATTCAGTGAGCAGTACTCATCTCAACTGAGGGATCATGCATTTAAAAAGGGATCATATAATTAAGGACTATCATAAAAGACACATATGATGTCACACCGATGGAAAACTTAAGTAATGAGCACTGAATTTTTCAATCTTCGTTCTTATATGTTTATATGTTAATGTTTTTATGTCATTATACATAATTTTCATGTCCAGTTGCAGACAGAAACCATTAGACTTTAAAGTCAAGAATCTTTGGCACATGAAAAAAACCAACCAACAAACTTTAAATGTCTATATATTTTCCCCTCTAAATAAGTAAATTGATCCTGATACGAACTTGATTGCAGCTGGTTACCCAAACTTTAAAAAAAGTTCACTAGAAAACATCTTTGAAAGTTTAATTTGAATATTTTTAGCAAAATGAGAGCATTCCTTAGCACAATACTCAGGCAACACAGGGAAATGTGCGTTACCAAATATGTACTATAATTTCAGTATAGTACTGCAAACATGACACGAACACCTGGATTAAGGACACACAACTCCGTTTTCATAAGTGCTAAGCACAACTAATTCCAAAAGAACGCGATGGGGGCTCTGTAATAGCTTGGCAACCTCTTGAAGGAAAAACTATGACATTATTTCATTTTTGTAAAGCAAAGTGAAGAATGAGCCCAGACTTATTAAAATGGAGGTAGCAGATCAAGCACAATATTCTAAGGGTTTTGTTCACAAACAGGCTTACTTCACTTTTATTGTCTTATAAAGCTAGCTAAACTTGTAGCATTAAAAAAACCCAACAATCTATTTTGACTTTGTAAACTAACACTACAGTAACTCGATGCAGGATGAAACGAGACAGGAAGAAATTTCATTCTGAGAGCCCGTACTGTAAGCTCAGAGCACTGCTATTGGGGAACTCCCTACAAGCACTCCCTGGTGCAGCACGTGACTGAAAGTTTGTGTTCCAAGAACCTGAAATAAAATACTGGTGATGAAGAAAGCCTTAAGATTACAAATGAAGTGCAAAGACCTGCAGCACGAAATATTCCTTAATCAGCAAAAGAGAGAAACAAACTGTACGGTGACTGCATCTAAGGAGACATATATCTGAAACAGAAATGGCTCGTGACACTGCTGAAAGCCCCCGAGAGAGTGGGTTGCCCCACCCCAGAATTATCAGGTTTTCCTCACTCCCTTGCTTAAGTCTACGTTTTCTTTCATCTCCTTTTTTCCTTCTTCAGCACGACTGCAAGAACTCGTCCGGCTTCCGCACTGCTCTCCAACGCACGCAAGGGAGTTTCACAGAGAGAACGCGAGACCTTTCCCCGGCCTGCAGTTCCCCTGCTCCACACAAGCTAGATAAGGACAAGGACAAGGCTAAGCAGGAACGCCTTTGAGTAACACACTGGAAAACTGCTACCCCAAATATCCACAGGCTGTACTTATGCCTCTTGGTGAGGTGTCAGGGAACTACACTCTTCCCTAAGCAGCACCAAGTACATTTCAGCTCAGAACCAGGCACTGCCCCAGCTCTGGGCAACAGTCGCTCTGAAACACGGTGATCGCAGTGGCTCCGGAAGCCCCAGTTGATGGAAGATACAGGATCACATATACACTCTATTTCTTCTCCTTTTTACTAAGCAACTCCAGTTATCCTCAACCTGCAACAAGATTCTAGGTAAGACAGACTTTATGTTAAGGTTCAAAATTTAGAAACAGTAGCAGCTCAGCCTAACAGACATTTTTATAATATTGAGGTTAACAGAGCCTTGAGAGCTTCAAATGCTATCATGTTACTGCAAGCAACAGGAACTGATACTCGACTACATCTGAAAGTGCTTTATATGTAAACAACCTCAAAAACTGTTTCTCACTAGCTTTTTTCAGTTATGTTAAGACATTACTGCAGGTAAACACCTTAATTCCAGTATTTTAAGAGTAATCGATTTTCAAGGTAGGTGTCCCATGGAATTTGACCAACACAGCAAGTTTGAGATCTTTTTTTTCTTTCGGTTAGTCTGAAAATAGAGATACCTCCCTGTAGCTGGGCAACACAACAGCATTTAACGCGCTACTCCATCAGCAGCCTTAAGATCAAATCCATATTAAGTAGATCACCAACAGATAGACTGAAAGTCATAATTAAACAACAACAAATTTCCTCCTTCAGAAGTACATCTGTGGGTATTCATGTGTTTTCCCTGCTTTTAAGTAGTTGATTTGCTTGAGCAATTTCAATAGTTAGTTTAACTGTTATTTAATCAGTATTTCTTTCATTCACTACTTAGGTTTTCTGAAAAGTTTTTGCAGTATGTATTATATTGAAATGCGTAAATTGCCACATGGATTGTCTGTCCACACATTCGCAGTTGCCCAAGCTACTTCCCTTTTCATTTATGCCTATATAAAAGTTAACTAAGGCAACCGCTTACTCAGAGAATTTATATATATTTTTAGCTACCGTTATCTGTCATTTGACTCGGTAAAAATATAAAGATGAGACAGTGCTACGTGATGAGCAAATACTGTCGGCAGACCTGCAGCACTAAGAACTCTCCTACTAGTAGCATTTTGCCACTTAAACATGATGTTCCTAGGTTTGGTTTTGCTCTAAGGTAACTACACCCTCCCCAACTATCTGCGACCCCATCACTCCTTCTCTACAAAACCCCTTAAAGTCTGCGCCAAATTTAACCTGCTCGTTTCCATATTTCTGAGCGCAGTTCCTTTTTAACATTCAGAACTCCCTTGGTTTTGCATCTCAGTCAAACTTTCACACATTCAACCAGAAACATGAATCACACACTAGCGCTATTTCAGGGACCAACACACAGCTATAGTGGCAGGGGAAGCGTGCCATCCGCCAGATCACACAAACACAGAGGTAATCACAGAGCAATGCCTGAAATTACGTGCAAATATATGGGGAGTTTTTCTGTTTTGTTTTTCTTTGGGTTTGTTTCCTTCTTAAAAAAACTTGCGCTGGTTTGCTGTCAACATTTGTGACTTCTGTGTTGCAGGCCACTGCTTGTTAGAACCTCAAAACATTTTCAGCCATTAAGGCCTAATCTGCATTACAGGTGGTGATAACTTATGAAACTCAGCAAGTATTTTTTGTCTGTAAGAAAGTGATATTAATTTGATAATCTTCCTAAACCTGCTGCTGAAGTACTGCCAACCCCAAGTGTTCCTAACACATCAGTCAGGACCTACGAAAGAATGATGATTTCAAAAGCACTGCAGTTTTGAAATCAAGTGGGAGTACACTTATGTATTTATTTTTACTTCTCCTTCAGTTGCATTTAGGGTTTTCCTGCTTCATGTTTCATACTTCATTGCACAACCGAAAAACCCTCAACTTTTAAGTGCTTTTAAGTTAAGAGTTTAGATGATCATGAAATTCATTGATTCCAAGAGGTGGACCTTCATAAAGAACAGCAAGTATTATAAAATTACAATAATTACAGATAACATTATTTTTAAATAGGTTTTAAATCAATTTACTTGAGTATTTACAACAGTGTTTATGTAATCCATTTTTCCTTCTGCTTTATTTCCTCAGTAGTAATACCATAAAAATAAAGTTGACATGAGGAAGGTGCACAACATGTTAGGAGATTTAGAAGGGAAGTGTCATAAGGCATTTAAATAAACAATAAGTTGATTCTTTTCAACATAAAAGCAAATTTTTTTTAAAAATACCATCTAACGCAAGCTTGCTGGGGTAGTTAAGTTCCACTAACTGTAGTGGGAATTATATATAAGCGGGCAGAATTAACATATAATACCTTTGCTGTACTGCTTAGCACTTATTTTCATGCATAAAACCTTTGTCATTTAATACTATACCATTGAAAACTAGTCACTCACAGTCTGTACAAAGTAGCAGCACTTTTAAAAGAAGCTAGCACACTAAAACATAATAAAATTTTTCAAAATATTTTTTAGGAAGGGGTAGGACTAATAACTTGCTGAGTAAACACCCCTTGTTTCTCACAGCAAGCTCTGCAGTCAAGTCTTTAGCCTAACATATGCAGTTAACTCCAACGCTTTAACATTTTTTATTAAAAACGGTTGAGACGAATGTCACTAAAATCTACCACTAGCTTTCTGACCCCTTCTCCTCTACCAGATGCTTATCTTCTGATTTTTGTGTTTATATTCAGACTGCACCTATATCACACCCTACTGTCTGCAGTCTTAAAGAGTGAATTTACTGCCTTCTTTCGTTCACCTAATAGGCTGCATTTCCTAAAAACACATATATACACACCGGCACACACGCACAAACAAATAAAATGCACTAACTTAAGTTCCTAAGGATTTACAGGTTACTGTTTAATGTAAGTAGCACACAGCTAGCAATACTAGTTACTCTAATCAAAATTTAATGTTGCCACAATTCAAGAGCAGCACAAGCAGAAATGAGAATGGAAATGAGCAAGAATATTTCACCCACCAGAAAGCAAATGCAGAGTTAGCGGCGCAGTGACAAGAGGAATTGTGGCCTGCTCCCTGGATAGCAGCAGCTCGGCAGATAGATAATAAGCACAAAAATTAATATTAAAAATGCAAGAAAAAAAGTCTGAAACTGCAACGCAGGTTACAGCTATTAGACCAGACGAATCACTTAACACAGTTACACTTAAAAAAGCAACCAACAGACACACAAAGACGACTACCAAAAAAAACCCCGATCGCCACTTAATATTGACAATTTAGTTACCGGATACACTGTCCTGCTCATTCCAAACATAACATTTACACACCAAAATCCATTGTATATTATAACTTTTATAAGCTGTTTGTAATAGTGCAGGTTTTATTTTACAATTTAAATACCTCCAAATTGCGTTGACAGCTACCACACAGAGATCAAGCAAAGGCTTATTTTTTTTTCTAAGTATTTTCTCCCTTTTCCCCTACATTTAATCTTTGACTCCGTTTAATATGCAACAAGATATTTCATAATTTTTAAGTATCGGCATAATTTTGGTGCATTTAAAAATTACGACTTCTGCCAGAAACAGGTCTTCACCTTTATTTAATACCATTAAACCGCATGCATATCAAGGCAGATAAATCAGAAAAAAAAAATCTTAAGTCACAAGCCCTACCTCAAAAAAAAAAAAAAAGAGGGAGGAGGGAAAGCCCCCACCAACATAAAACCAACCAAACCGGTGGTGTAACACGAATATCGACTTCACCACCTTACCGCGGGGGCTTCTCCGACTATTTCAGCCCCGCGCTGTAAGAACGGAGACAGCCCGTTCCTGTGCAGCAGTCACTGTCACCCGGCCGGAGCCACCGGAGCAGAGCCCCACACAGACACTCGGTACCTTGGCGCTGGAAGCGTCAGCCCAAGAGCCGGTTTATTCACCAGGCACGCACTAAAATGAAACAAACAGTAATTAAGTGCTGACAGTGACCCAGT
>NW_009729077.1:11210-18596 GCF_000703405.1 Apaloderma vittatum | reverse complement strand
GCTCGGCGTGTTAAAGGCATTTCTCTAACAGCCGAAGTGGACTACTGTGAACAAAAGGGATTTCCTGGGCCCGTGGGAGAGGCCGGGAGGTAACGGGACACCTTCATAGGCAGCTCGTTATGAATAATTTCTGGCGAAGGCCTTGGCATTACATTTCAGGCTGATTGTCCATGGACTATGACAAGGTATCCTCCTCGATGTTATGTCTCTAGCCCCTGTGCCCTCCAACAGTTTCAAAAATAATTATAAAACCACTAGTCAAGTGCTTGAGTCATTCAGGAGTTTTACGTTTGTGGTAAAATACAATCGCTTCTATTTAACGGCCAACAGAAATAGAAACGATTCACTGTATTTGAGTGGATTGCCTGATATATGCCACAGGATTCAAATCTTACCCAATATTCTAAAGCAAATTCGACAGGCACAAAACCCGCACAAAATTGCTGCGGTTGCTCTTTGTCTCTACAGGAGTGGAGGCGCAGCGTCCGCAGCGCCATTCGGCTACGCAAAGCGACTCCGTGAGTAGTTTTGTGAGGTTTCCTTCTCTCAGAACCTCAAACCACATGGGAGTTCTTTATGAAAGAACAGAGAACAGCCCAGCTTGAAACTCCCATGGACCAAACTGTGGCGACGCCTTGAGTCTGCAGGTTAATAAGGTCATAAAGAACGCACGCCTCGATGTTAGAGGAGATGCAATCATCAGCTCCCAAGGTGTTTATGGTCTCTTTTTCAGAGTCACTTAGAAAATTAGACTTTCCGGATAAAAACCTGAAGTGGTCTAAATTAAACAAAAAGCGTTACTGGAGGAGACACCCACACTGAGTGTCAAAACGGTGACATTAGAAATACATTAGGCTGATTATTTTGCATTGCTGATTCATTCACAGGGAAGTCACCCTAAAGCATCTAAATATCACTTTGGGTGTCTCGGACAATTAATAAAATGGATTCTTAAAACAACCAAATGGCTTAGGCAACCACTTTCTGAAGTAACTGCTGATTCTGAGTGTGCGACTTGAGAAATCCCGAGGACTTTGACCTTAAAGTACTGAGCACCTGCTGTCTGGAAAGTGCTAAGAATCAGAGGTATCCAAATAACTTTGGTAGGTTTTAAAATCCTAAATCTTTGATTTAGAGTTACCTCTGTCCCTGAAGACCAGATCTCTTGTGTAACACGAGTTCCCACGGAGAAAAAAGTTTAAAAATGCAACCTGAGCTGTTATGGCCATTACCAATATTACAGCTTTGGATTTTGTTGGTTTTAGTGAGTTCTTTTTCCTCCTCCTTTTGTTCCCTAACCCATAAAGGTTAAAGCTTTATCCACCAAGATATATCCTCTTGGAGCACAATGCATCTAATCCATAGCGCAAACAATCTGGCAGTATTAAGCCTGTAGTTTATGCTTGTAGCTAGAATTTATGGAATTGACCAGCCTAATATTTTTTTTCTCTGTTTACTTGGTAAAAATAGGCTTCTGCATAATCTTTAAGAGCCATCACATCAGTCGGTGACACCTGTCACTGTAAAAATCCACTCAAGTTTCTGTCATTCAAGTTGGTTTGGTCAATCTAGGCTACACGATGGTTTTTCTTTCCCTGATTCACTGACACAACCTTGGCAATGGCTGGAGTGTTCACTGGGTGTGCGACTTTAGAGAGAAAGAGTTTTGTGCTTCAGCCATGTGGGTGCAGGAGAGAACCCCTCTTAAAGGATGCGACCTACTGCTTCTTTAAGTAAAGCTCTGCAAGTCCTGAATCTCTCTAAGGGTTTTACAGAAAAAACTTTTGAAACTACTCACAAAAGCATTTGCAGAAAAAAAATCCACAAAAAAGAATGGAAACATATTTTTAAAACCTGAACAACCAGTCAGGAAGAGCAGATCTCGAACAGCCTATGGGCACAGGAAAGATGTCTTTCTCGTGGCGTTGGCAATTAGTAGATGCCCCATTCCCCACAATGAGAGACAACAGGAACAGATGTTTCCGAGATTGCAGGTGGACTGGCAAAAAATGCAACTTCACCCCCCGGTCAATATTACTGATATTTGAAGGGGTGCCCACACCACAGGCAGTAGCTCTGCAGCTTCCTCCTTCAGACGGAGGATGCGCTTGACTTTAAAGAGTTAATATTCTCTTACTCCTTTTTTTTTTTCCCTCTTTCTCCTACCGGCTCAGAGGACTGGCTCTCATCTGAAGGGCACAGCACACTGAGTGATGTTCACATGATACCAATGGCAGCAGCATGATAAGCCTATTTCTGACAGTGTGGCAAATTACTATTATGAAATCCCAGTACATTTGATTGCAGAGTGACTTTCAGGAGGGATCGCACATAGCAAGGTTATGAAAGGCTCAGTGTTTACTGCAGTAGTGCTGACTTACTGGAAAAGAATATCAAGAGCTCTTTAAATAAAAAAGCTTGGGAGATTCCCAATTCATAGAACATTTGGCGGCGTATATCCAGCCAAGCGTTATGTCTCTCTAAAATGAAAGGAGAAAAAATTAGCAACAAAAAATCTTGGGCTTTTTTTTTTTTCCTTCCCTTTGGTGACTCAGTGAAATGTGTTTGCTGGATCATCAGCCTGAGGCTGTCCTTGCCCTCCCATATGTTCACGTTAGGAAGTCTGGGGTGTTCTGTCTCTCCAGAACTGGCTCCCCGTTCCCATCAAAGGTCAGGATCTCCTATGTCTCTACAGTGCCCAAGTGAAAAAGGAGAGCAAGTTTCAAAGAAAAAAATACGAAAAACACAGAAGTGGAAGGAAAAATAGGCAATTTATGGGCTAAGAAAGCATGGAAGTTGCCAGTGAAAGAAGCACACCTGCAAAATACACAGTAGCAGTAGCCCACCTGCTGAGTTACTGTCAGCATCCACGGGTGTGCTATAGCCTGGAGATAAACCATCCCTGCCCCAAACACCTTCCTTTTAAACGTATTTGTGGGGTAACACCGCCAGCAAAGTATGAGGAGCAGGTGTTAAACAGCTCAGGCCTACAGCAGGATTTTTATCGCACCAGTGGGCAGCAAGGTATTTTCACAGTGAAATAAGGTTTTGTCCAATTATCTAATAGTTAAATGCGATCATTCACAGAATCACAGAATGTTGGGGTTGGAAGGGACCTCAAAAGATCGTCTTGTCCAACCCCTGCCAGAGCAGGATCATGCGGAGTAGGTTTCATTGGTTTTCTTGCTTTTATTTACAACATCAGCAAGTTGTGCTTACTGTGTTCATAAGCAACGTTCTGACCGCTTATCTTCATTAGAGCCTCTATTCTTTTTCCCATAGCGGAGCACTGGGAAGCCTTAGAGCATTCCTGTCAAATTTCAGCTCATGCACATTCTGCCCCTCTAAATACAGAAATATTGGTCTCTGCTACATTTTAGCGGTGGCTTGGAGCACGTCTTTAACCGTTTAACACTTAAGGCCGTACAGTAAAGAATCTGATGACACATGAATCTGATTAGGATGATGAACGGGGAAAAAAAACAACAACAAAACACAAGAAAAAACCCCCATGTCAAACAAACCCGCAAAAGCTAAACAAACCTCCCCAATTTTTATTTTAAGTGTCCCTGGGTTTGGACTTTTTATAGCTCTGAGATGTTGTGGCAAATAAGGGTTTTTTTAAAGCAAGTTTTTAATAAATACTGATTATAATAAATCTAGATTGAGGAATTTTAACAACTTCTCTGCGTTTCATTCAGTGAAGCAGCTACTTAGCTCTGTCTGCCTTTGCTCAGGCAAACATATTTGCCCCGGCTGCAAATATAGATCTCTTCCTCCCTCCTCCTCCCTCCTTCTCTGCCTCCCTCCCCTCTAACTGAGAAACTACCGGAATATTGGCTGAAATACACCTGATCACTGTAAGTGTGGTTACAAAGCATAAAAGCCCCCGAGGTTTAGGCAGAACCCCCTAGGTTTGTATGAGGTTTTTTGTACAGCAAAGGAATAAAACTCATCTCCAAGAGCTCCCAAACACCTTTAATTTCCACTTTTTAGCACATTTTTGAGCTTGAGCAAAACACGTGGATTTGTATACCAAACACAGTCATTCCTTTTCCTAATTACCTCCATTTTCCTGGCCAAGTAGAGAATTCCCATGGTATTTATTTTGGGATACACACACAATAGGATCTTGTTTGCCTGCTAGCTGGAATATGATTATTCCAGTCTGCTTCATTTACTTTTCCCAGCTGGATCAGGGAATTGATCCCTTAGTTTAGTAAGTGCAGACTTGCAGGGTTGTTGGTATTTTGCCCCTCCTGCAACATGAATATATTTAGCTGCTGATGGACGATGGCTTCTGTGTGTAGGTGGCCACAGCCTGTGGTGGTTTTAAGCTGACCGACCAAACGTCTGAGGTTGGATGTGTGGCACAGAGTCACAGAATGCGTTGGGTGGGAAGGGACCTTCAAAGGGCACCTGGTCCAAGCCCTGCAGAGAGCAGGGACAGCTTCCCTCGATCAGGGTGCTCAGAGCCCCGTCCAGCCTGACCTTGGATGTCTCCAGGGATGGGGCCTCCAGCACCTCTGGGCAACCTGGGCCAGGGTCTCAGCACCTTACGGGGAAGAATTTCTTCCTGATATCTAATCTAATCTCCCCTGCTCTCGGTTAAAACCATCGCCCCTTGCCCTGTCCCTACAGACCCTTGTCGGCAGTCCCTGCCCACTCTCCTGCAGCCCCTCAGGCTCTGGGAGGCCGATGTAAGGTCTCCAACAAGCCCACGTGCCTCTTGTACGGAGGGCTCCACAGCAGGACGCAGTGCTCAAGGTGGGGTCCCACAAGAGCAGAGCAGAGGGGCAGAACCACCCCTCTTGATCTGCTGGCCACAGCAACAGCTTCACATTGGGGGTCCTTCTGCATATCTAACAGATACTTGAGACTTTACCTCTGACTTCAGTGGGGCCAGAATGTCACCTGAATGTTTTTGGAGAAGAGAAAAGCCGATGCCAAAGCTAGTAACGCTATATTGCTGTTTGCCAGCTGGGGGGATGAGTGCAATTACTATTTGCAGTGATCAAAGACATACCACGACCGTGACTGTGGTGTTCACTGGCTTAGGTGCAAAGAAATGATCTGATCGCAGCTGCCCAGCACGTGGCACCAGCTGCACACCCCAGCAGAACATCGCGCTCAGGCCGCGAGGACGCGGGGTTGCTGTGTCCCTCCTCCTGCCCTCGCACCAGTGACTTGTTTGCAGACCCACTCACGGCTGCGGTGATGCCAGCACATGCTTTCTTGGATAATTAAACACAGATGAATTCCCGTCGTATCTTTTGCTAAAATGTCTTGTGATCATTTACAGGAAGTCCCAAGGCTTTGGGAAGAGAAGAGGGTGCAGGGGGTATCCAGCTTTTACGCTGTGACTCTTCCTCTGAAAGCAAGAGAAGAGCGCTTGGTGGTGTCACACAGCTCGGCCACCGGCACCTACTGGGGGCAGTTCCTGGTTTCAGGGTGGGCACTGGCTAACTGGACAGCGCGATTTAACCTACACGGGAAAAAGGGGACGAGGGGGCAAGAATGTTCCTGGAAACCTTGATGTGCCGGGGACACAAGCAAAGGGGGGTTATTTCTTGTGAATCATCACATTTAGAAATAGACTTATTTGTAATCCCAAGAGTGGTCGTTCTAAGAACTCAGTTTTAACAGCTGGACCGTAAATCTTTTACAGACAGTTGGAAATCTTTCCGCTGTTTTCAATTTACTTTGGGTCGTATTGTCTGTAATGCATCTCCTGCTGTAGAATTCCTAATTTCCCCCTGGAAATACAGTCTGGGTTCCCACTGTGTTATATATATTACGATGCCATTTCCAGCAGACTTTAAGGATCTGAAATGATAAATGCTTGTTTCACGGCAACTTTTTTCTGAGGTATTTCAACTTAGTCATAGAGTGGCTGATATTACAGTAAATCTGCGTGTTGATATTTTATATAGGCAAATTGTTGTACTCCTGACATAGGAATTCCATCAAGTGAAAATAAGGAAATTCCATCGAGTGAAAATAAGGAAATAATTACTGCTGCAGAATTCTAAAGGGAAGAAAATAATTGGCACTAGTGGGTGTCCTTAAAAAGTATGGAAATTTGCAGTGACTCGATACATTTTAAGGAAAGAAAAATGTCATTTTAACTATGAAGCTGGTAAATTCTACCATTTTGATTCCACAGCAGTAATCTCTGCAAAAGGCATTATTTAAAAGCTGCTACTCTTCACTGTCTGAAGCTGAATACACTATTCTAACAAATCTCAATAAAATTGCAGCACTCTGAATAAATTCACCCTGCCTCTGCGCCTGCTGTCTTAGCTCGAGGCAGAAGCAGATGACTGTGATCTCGGAGATTGTCAAACTAGCACCATAAGCCAAAGCTACATTCACCTCAAAAAACATGAAATTTGTTCCAGCTTGGTAGCAGGCCGATCCATTATTTCGGGGTTTTGGTGCCAGTGTGCAGTTTTCAAAAGGCCATCTGAAACCTCCCAGGCATTTTTGACATTTTCCCATTAGCAGGGTTGCTATCTGGGGGCTCGAGATGCTTTGTTTGCGTTCAGATTTAAACTTTTAATACCTTAGATCTGTCACAAGTTCACTGGAAGATGCTATTTTGATTTTCCTCATTAGCAGCTCTGAAAAAGGAAGAAAAAATATTAGCACATTTCTCATTTAATATTAATTGGAACATATTTTTTCCTGTAGCAGTTTGCTGGTTATGAGATTTCATTGCTGCTGACTGAGGCAGCTTTGCAAATAGTCCCTATAAATAGAAAACACGAAGCTGTTTCTGTGAAATGACCAGCTACAGAGAAGACTCGTTGATCAGGGAAACAGGTACAAACCAACAACCCTGCCTAACACCCGTCATGTAAACGCAGGCTGACACTGCTGCCTGAGCAGCCAGGCAGAACAGTTTGGTCTATGTTAGTGTTCTGCGGGGAGAAAATGTAGTCAAGGGTTTAAAATACAGCAGTAAGGGTCAAAATGTGTGTGCGGTTTCTCCAGCTCTCCTGCTGGCTGGCTGCAGGCTGGTCACCTGCTCTCCCCATCACTGCAGAAGGGCTGCTTTCCTCCGGAAAACTGGAGAAGCAACATTTCTTGGATGGAGCAACGTCTCCAAAAATTCCATTGCGGCGCATGAAAGGCGCGGGGGGCCGGTGTGTGAATCGCACGTGTTTGTGAGGCAGCGCGGATTGTCCCTGGTGAAGCGCCGCGGGTCCCTTTGGGCTGCTGCACCTCTGTGTTCCCGATCTTCCACGTACCCTGCAGCGAGTGCATTGACTATTTCCAGAGGAAAACCAACCTATTAATGAAGGAGGAAGGAGAGCGAGACCTCTTGTCACCTTGTCTCTCAGCCATGTCCCGTGTAACAGCTGGCTGTGCCGAGGCCTGCTT
>NW_009729077.1:10893-11159 GCF_000703405.1 Apaloderma vittatum | reverse complement strand
TCGCAGAAATACAGAATAGGGACAGCGGCAGCTTTCATCTCTGGGGATTTCAAAACATTTAGAAAAGCTGCATCCTCTGAGCAGAGATACGGCGCTGCTGTAAGGAACATGTAGAAATTCCCTCCCCGTCAGAAAGAGGGGGATCCCCCAAAGAGGAGCTCTGGGCCAGCTCTCACCCACCAGCAGCCCCTCGCCCGCACACCGAGCAGCGAGCTGGGGGTCCGGAGCTGCTCGGGGACCGGGGAGCGCCCTTCGCGACCCACCGT
>NW_009729077.1:1183-10748 GCF_000703405.1 Apaloderma vittatum | reverse complement strand
TGGCTGCGTTTGAGCCTGAAACACCTGAGAGGGTAAGATACAGAGATTCGCTTTCGATACGTGTAAGTGACAGCAGTGAGGGAAGGTGGCCGCGCGGTGTGGAGTGATGTGTGTGGTGACGAATGGCCGCGCCTGGTTTATAAAAACAAACACTTGCTTCACGATAACCGTACCTTTAAAAAGAGAATTACTGACAACACAAAGTGTCAGGTACACTGAGGGAGAGCGGGCTGTCTAGTGAGAGCACTGACGTAACTAAAGGTCCTTTCAAAGCTCAAGCATTTCAGGGAACAGAACAAGAACGCAGGCTTGCCTGTCGAAAACAGTGGATTTTGATAGCATTCCTCCAGATATCTCAAAGTGAAGAGTTTGCATTAGAAAGCTGACTCTGTGGGCAGTTATCAGCAAGCAGCATGTGCAAAACCATAGCTTCTGCAGGAATTCAAAAATGACTTTAATTCTAAAAATCCAAGGTTTTCTCTTTAGTGGCTGCTGGACGCAGGCACGGGAGCTGAGGCGGTGCTGTAAGCATTTCTGCACGAACGCTTTTCTGTCTGTCCCCCACCCTGAGGTGAGCTGTGGAGGATGAGGCTCTGAGCTTCGGTGAGCTTCTTCGGCAGCCGAAGCTGCTGAAGCCCTGATACGAAGGGGGAAGAGTTGCTGTGGCAGAATGTAGTCGTTGAAAACTTCAGGGAGAGTCTGGCGGCATCCCTCAGGGATCCGTAACGACCTCTCAGGCCAACCACCGTCAAGGACACGGGCTCCCATCAGGTCAATGTCCTCTTTATATATAGTGCTGACTAAATTTAGTGTTAAATCTGCTGCGAAAATTTACAGCTTGTAATATTTACCTGACAGGTGTCCAGACCCTCTTCTCCAAATATACAGTTCCCTAAATTAGACTCAAAAATATGTGATGAGGCAGCAGCCTGAATTACATATTTACAGCACTGGAGCAGGTAAGTACATATTTATGGAGCCAATCCTGAGTTCTTATTTTTAAAAAATGGACCAGCTTGTTCAATGCATTCTTTTAAAATCCTGACAGAGTATTTAAACTATCCTAGCTCGGGGAGCTCTCTGGGCCAGGGTGAAGCCGTGGTTTTAGCTGGAGCCACGGTTCTAGCCAGAACTGTAGTTTTGGCTGCAATGTAGGAGACTTGATATGCCCGAGCAAGCAGAATCAGCGGGAGACCAGCGGTGTGAGACAAAGGTGTTCTGCAAGGGGAGCTTCTCCCCACGGACGGGATGCTCGTATCTTCCCAGACAGAACGCCCCAGGACTCCCAAACGCCAGTGAGACGTGCAGACCCAGCCTAGGCCAGCCTTGGGGTCTCTCAGCACAGACAAGGAGTGAATTGGATGGAGCCCATCGAAAGGACAGCCCGATGAAGACTATCGTGATGAAGTAAAACGACCACCGAAAGACTGTATTGTGCACGCGGGAGTGGGTGTCAACACGTGAATGAGCTCTCGGAAATGACTCTCTCTATCTAAACTGTCTGTAAGCCACACGTTCAGCCCTTCTTGGCGCACACACGAGGTGGAGCTCTGCCCGGTGTGCCCAGCGCTGCAGGAAGGAATCCCCGCTGAACAGGCAGCCGGGCCAGTAAGTTCTGATTTCGGCCTTTTCACGGCATCACTTTTGGCTCCCTGCATGGGACCCCCTCTGCTCGGCTGCAGGACCCGCTGGGAACAGGCTCCCTAGGGCACCCCCAGATTTCCCGGAGGGACTCCTCGTCTCAGTCGGATCTCTGGGGGAGCAGACAAGGACCATCTAAAGGAATAAAGTATTCTTTAAAATTCTTCTGGGTTTCTGGTACGTTGGGTATGGGCTCGGGTTGAGCTGGGTCCTTCTGCAATAGCGTTCTCTGTGTGCAACGGTGCGCTCTGTTCTGTTCTGTGACCGGTCATCCACGGGTCCCTGTAAGTCGTAGGACATGTCCTACGCAAGGCGCCTTATACCAGGCTACCAGTGCCTGAGGGCATACATCTCTGGGTACAAAGCTTGTGTGACTGTTTGTACCGCTGTCCGTGCACGCTCACTGTGAGCCAGTGGTGTGCTCTGGTACGGCAGTCCGGGCACGTCCTTCTGCAGCAGCGTACCCTGTGGCGGTGTTCATTCCTTGGTATTGAACCTGGCTATGTCGATAAGGAGCTGTTTATGTAAAAGTGATTTGAACCTGGCGTTTGGGCGAGTGGACTGAGTGACCGAGACACAGCACAGCGGCGAAGCAAGTGTGGAGTCTTTGCTCCGTGGTTCCGTTATCCTGTGAGGGGTGCAGCAAGACAGACGAAACGTGTGTATTGAGCCCTGGAGAATTACTGGTGGCACTGTGTGCTTCACCACAACAACTCACGTCAACCCATATTTGGTTTTGAATGTACAAGATGTGGTGAGAAGCTGTGAATCCAATTCGGATGGGATTTTTGTTGCAAGAAGTGTAAAGAGTGGAAAGAGTTGGGAGAGCAGGGTATTTGACACACGTATGTTGTGGAACAGCGGGAGGGCAATTTAGGAATCTCAGGTGGGAAGGAGTGGACTTCTGCCAGTGATCCCTCTCCTCGTCCCCGCTGCCAGAGCTGTAAACGTGGGGCTTGGTCCAGTCATTTAAGGAGGGACACATAAAATTGTACTAGCAGAATGCAACCAAGAGCTTGTCTGTCATCGTTGTTTTAGAGCTCTAAGTAAGATAGAGGTAGATTTGTACCAGCTGGAATAATATATTTGTGGAAGAAATCCCCGTGGTAGTCAGGAACGGGGGGGCACCAGAGCGGAGGAATAGTTGGAAAGAGCCCTCTAGGTGTATCCTGGCACATTGGAAAGACAAAGGGGGACCACCGGGTGGGAATGTGAACAAAAAGACGTTAATCAAGTATTGTAATCAATGGTGGCCCTTGTACCATGTAGAGGGTGGTGGAAAATGGCCCTTTAATGGATCGTTGAATTCTAACACAATCTTGCAATTAATGTTGTTTTGCCATTGGGAAGGACAAGGGGATAAAGTGACATATGTGAAACTTTTCTTTACACTCACAAATTACTATCAATCCAGGGAGGACTGGACAGGTGACCTGTTTGAGTAAAGGTGCCGTTCTCAGTGTCAGAATTCAAAGCCTGGAAAGAGATGGTGGGGGCGTACAGAGAAGAATCTGAACGGGTAGTGAAAGTCCCGGAAACCTTAATTTAACATTATGATCCCAGCTGGAGAGATTTGCAGGTGATCTTAAGTCAACTAGTTTCTTACAAGGAGAGCAGAGCTGTTCTGGCTAAAGCTAAAGAGCAGGCGGACAGAGCGTCTGTGCAGGACACACAGGCAGGGGGATGAGAGGATCGTTTTCTGGATAACAATCCTAACTGGAATCTTATCAATTGTTCTCACAGGCAATTATTAACCGAATATCAAAGGCTGATTTTGTATGGTATTCGGAATGCAATTCCAAAAGTAAATAATTGATCCAAATGGTATCAGCAAGAAAATACACTGATTTGAATCTGAAAAATGAAGTGGACCATGTCTCGCTAGTCTGGGTTCTTGTGAGGCAATCTAATTCAAACGTGATAAAGATATTACAGAAGTTAGAGGGGGAAAATGACAAGTTGTTAAATGAATTACTGAAGTATGCTTGGAAAGTGTATAGCAACAGAGAGAAACTGAAGCAGGAAAAGCAGAGGAAAAAAAAGCACAAAACAAAACAGAAAACCAAAAAAACCTCAGAGATAACAAGCCCCTGGTAGTGGCTCTAGCTCAGGAAAATAACAGGGCCCAAGGACAGAGGCAAGCAAGATCCTAGTGGAATGCCAAAGGCCGGAATGCCGTTAGAAAAAGATCAGCGTGCCTTTGTAAACAGAAGGGGCACTGGAAAACAGAATCAGCAGGGATCTGATGGAGTGCCGGGGCAGACAGCTAACGGGGTGATGGTTGGTTCAGACTTTGGGAAACCTCCCAGCAGAGCCCCTGGATATAATAAGGTTGAGGGAAAAAAGAAAAGTTTCTAGTAGGTATAGGAGCTACTTATTTAGTATTCAACACATGTAAAGGTAATTTTAGTAAGCAGACTGAGTCAGTTATTGGTGCCACAGGGCAAAGATAAAGCCAGCCTTTTTTTTTTTAGCCTTTGAAGTTTAGAACTGGCAAAGGGTGTTACCCCAGCAGTTCCTAATGTCCCGGACTGCCCTGTGTCGCCATCGGGCAAACCGAATGCACAGATTACTTTTGAAAAAGGAAAGTTCAAGTTCATATTCTTGAAAATAAAGTTCTGGATGCCGAAGTTCTTATGTTACAGACAGAAGCAGAAGATACCAGAGGAAGTTGAAAGCACCGCAATGCTTCTGGTTTGGGCCTCGGGAACACCAGGAAGATCTCGAGCAGCTGAACCGGGAACCACCCAGCTGAAGCCAGATGCCAGACTGGTAATGAGAAAGCAGTAGCCAGTTAAATTAGAGGATACTTCTCAAGACAACAAGATAATGTCAGCAAAGGGAGGACAGCCTGTCCCTGAGCAGTGGCGGCGGCAGTGCTATGGATCCAGGAGGCACAGAAGTTAACAGCTGGACAAAAACTGACGGGATTTGTACCCCAGGCAGTTGCAGCTGTCCTGGAGCGAAAGGGAGGACAGTGGCTGTCACTGAGCCGGATGCTGAAATCCCAAGCTGTTCTTTGGGAGCAGGACGACGTGGAACTGAGAGTGACTGCGACCCTGAGTCCAGCGACTTCCCCAACTGCCGACCCTGAGCTAACTCTGATTGCTTGCAGACAACGGAGCAGGCGCACTCCAGCAGAGCTGACCTGAAACGTGGAAGATGTGGACTGGGACCTGTCTGCGGATGGCAGCAGCTGTACGTGAGATTGAATACGAAAAGCAGGACTTGCAGTGGTAACTGTAAAAGGAGTAATCAAGGCTAAAGCTCTACCACCTAACACATTGGACCAGAAAACAGAACTTACGGCTTTTCTAAGAGCCCTGAAGCTGTCACAAGGCAAAATTGCTGCTATTGGCAAATAGATTTTTCCAAACTACTGCAACAAAAAGGGTATCGGTACTTTTTCATAAGGATAGATACTTTTTCAGGCTGGCCAGAGGCTTTTTCTTGTCGCACCAATAAAGTAAGAAAGGTATCAAAGGTATTACTTAGAGAAATAATCCTGACACCGGACATTGAGGACAATGGGGAACCCTAGGGAAAGGGAATGTACTGAGAGACCACTGGCAGATTGATTTTTCTGAACTGCCAAGAAAAAGGGGGTACAGATACTTGTTGGTTTTGACAAATACTTTTTCTGGATGGCCAGAGGCATTTCCTTGTAGAACCAACAAGGCAAGGGAAGGCTCTAAGGTATTGCTAAATGAGATAATACCTCAATTCAGTGCCTACAGTTATTTGATCAGACAGGGGCACTCACTTTCACGAACAAATAGTACAAGTTAGTAGAATACTGGGGATTGATTGGCAACTACGTACTCCCTATAGACCACAAGCTAGTGGACAGGTAGAAGAGATGTATCATGTGATAAAGCACCAGAGAGCTGAAATATGTCAAGACGCAAATTTGTATTGGTATCAGACGTTGCCCACAGCATTATTAAGAGTACAAGGGAAGCCCAGAGCCGAGGCAAACTTGAGCCCTGTTGAGATATTATACGTGAGACCATATCGGACCAAGTTCAAGGGGGAAGATTTGGGTCAACTGGGGAATTGTTATTTGCAGAAGTAGGTAATATCTTTAGGAAAACAACTAGAGGTGATAAGTAAGAGTGTTCTGGGAACCAGGGCTAGGGGACTGGATCACAAAATCCACCCGTTTAGTCCTGGAGATTGGGTTTATGTTAAGAATCTTTCAGGTAACCCACTGGAAAAGAAGTGGAACGGACTGTACCAGGTGCTATTGATCACCTTCCCTGCAGCCAAGGTAAGAGAGCAACCTGCCCGGATCCATTACAGAGTGAAGAAAGCTCCAGATAAGCAGTGGACTTCAGAGTCTGTGTGACCTTTAAAGCTGACATTACAGAGACAACAGGATGAGAACATTCCATGTGTTGTTCATGACTACTGTTGTGAATATTGTCACTGCCTGGCAAAAGAATGTTCACTACCAGATAATCCAAGCATTAGTAAATGCTACAAATGCAAAGGATTGCTGGGTACGTGTAGCTTTACCACGCACAAGGTTTAAGTACGCTTATATGGAATTCCTGCAAGTTTAGGTGATTGGAATTGGCCTTTAAATAGCTCTTCTGGGCAGGGTTGTCAACAAATTGGGAACTATAGCAAGGGACCTCGATTTGAATTACAAAGAATAGGGAATTCCACCTTTATTAGCTGTAGTGATTCAAATGCTCCGAAGGTAGGAAACTTTAAACTACACCGCCTTAAACAGGACTGTATGTGCGGATGACCATGGCAAGGCCAAGGTAGTAAGTAAATATTTCTTTACGAGGTACCTGCCGGTGTGGCGTGGGTGCCGCTTCTGGTGATGACAGCTCTTAGGCAGAACTATCTGGGAGGGTGCCTACCAGAGGGCTGGTGGTGGTGTGGGGGGATGGATGAGCTCGGAAAGGGTTGCCTGCATTATGGAATGGGGCACTATGACTGGATGTCCAGTGCCTCAGGACAGGATGTCCAACCCATCTGAAGTTCCACGAGGTATTTTGAGGACCCTCTGGAAAAGTATTAGAAGACATAAGAATCCCCTGGTAAGGTATGGAACGGGATATCGTAGCTTTGCACGGTGGCTCATCTCCTCTTTAGGAGTGCCTCAGTTAGAGAGGGCAATTGTAAATGCTTCAGTGACCTTAGAGGAAATAGTCAGTTTGACTGCAGGCGCTATGAGTGGACTCCAGGTAGAGATAAATCATAGAACCATAGAACAATTCAGGTTGGAAAAGACCCTTGGGATCGAGTCCAACCATTAATCCCATACTACAAGGTCACCCCTAAACCACATGACCCAACACCCCATCTAAACGACACTTGAACACATCCAGGGATGGCGACTCAACCCCCTCCCCAGGCAGTCTGTGCCAGGGTCTGACCACTCTTTCTGTGAAGAATTTCTTCCTCATGTCCAGCCTAAACCTGCCCTGTTGCAACTTGCAACCATTCCCCCTGGTTCTGTCCCTAAGTCGTTACCAAAAGTGGTTTTACAGAACAGAATGGCACTGGATTTATTAAGCATGAAAGAAGGGTGCAGTGATCAACCAAAGCTGCTGTACAGAGGTAGATCAAAGCGGGAGAACTGAAGGTGACTTAGAGAACATATAGTAAAGGACTAAAAGCCCATATGAGCCTCCAGCATGAGTTTGAGACCCTGCCTGAGGGTGAGAACCCAGGTGAGGCCAGGATTTGGGGGTGGGGGAGGGTGGGTCCAGGGGGTGCATGGTTCACCCACCCCGAATTGTCCCCACAGGTGCTGAGGCCATGGCATCTGCCACCATCAGCAGCAGCTCTGTCACTGGTGTCCTCTTCGTCCTTATCCTCTTGGCTGCTCTCCTCTATGTTCTCCAGAGGTACGGAGATAAAAAAAAACAACAACACAACCTCCCCTCAAACCCCAAAAGAGCAGTTTTCCTCCACCAAATATGGGCAAGGGGTGATTTTTTGAGGGAGAAATCCCTGCTTTTCCACAGGAGGAGATCGCGGCCACAGCAGTCTGCCGAGGACACCTACTTCTCCACGTGAGGTGAGCAATGAGGTGGTGGGGTCAACAGGGGTGGGTGGGGGTGACATGAATGCTGACACGCCCACCCACCCCCAGCCCTCGGCACCCCACAGACCATCTGAAGCCCCTCAAGACCTACGTTGACCCACACACCTATGAAGACCCCAACCAAGCCATGCTCAAGTTCACCACAGAGATCCCTCCATCCTCCATCACCTGCCAGAAGGTCATTGGCGCCGGTGTGTCTTCAGGTGCCTTTGTCACCCTCAAGACACACCCAAAATTGGACCAGGGTGTGTGGATTAAGCATGTCCCCCCTCTTCCTCTGAGCAGGTGAATTTGGAGACATCTACAAAGGCATCCTGAAGCGTGGCAAGAAGGAGGTGCCGGTGGCCATCAAGACCTTAAAGATGGGCTACACAGAGAAGCAACAGATGGACTTCTTGCGCGAAGCCGCCATCATGAGCCAGTTCTGCCACCACAACATCATCCGCCTGGAAGGAGTTGTCTCCAAGTGTGAGTCCCGTTTCCTCTCATCCCCCTCAAAACCCCAATTTCCCTGCAAAACACTCCCCCCGCAAACCTATATAAAAGTAGGGTGTTTTGAACAACGATGGGTCAGTAAGTATGGGAGCAGTTTTTGACTTATTTTGGGGTATATATTTTTTGTGTACAGGCAAACCCTGCATGATTACCATGCAGTACATGAAGAACAGCGCGTTGGATAAATTCCTGTGGGTAGGTGAAGCCTGGTGACAACGTCGTATCCCTAAGCAAGGGTTCTTGGGTGGTGGACCCACCAAAACCCATCACAGGAGGTGGGCCGAGAGATGGGATTTGAGGCCAGATTTTCCCCTTTTTCCCTAGAAAAAAGAGGGGGAATTTGGTGTCATCCAGCTGGTGGGGATGTTGAGGGGCATTGCTGCCAGCATGAAGTACTTGGCCAACATGAATTATGTCCATTGGGACCTGTCTGCCCAGAACATCTTGGTCAACAGCAACCTGGTGTGCGAAGTGTCCAATTTTGGGCTCTCAAGGATGTTGGAAGATGACCCTGAAGCCACCTACACCACCAGCAGAGGTGCCATCGAGGTGGGCTGGAGTTGGCCAGGGGTTTGGTGATTTTCTGGGGGTGCGGGGTTGACCTCGCTGTCACCGTAGGGCAGGAAGATCTCCATCTGCTGGACGGCCCCCAGAGCCATCTCCTACCACAAATCATCTCCGCCAGCAACGTCTGGAGCTACGGCATCGTCACATGGGAGGTGATGTCCTACGGTGGGTGCCTGTATTGGGACCTCTCCAACCACGAGGTGAGCACCCACACTCCTCTGCTGCCCGAACGGGACGCTCGTGCTTTGCGAGGAGCACCGCCCAACCTTGTCCTCCTCACAGGTGATGAAGGCCATCAGTGAGGGCTTCCACCTCCCTGCCCCGCTGTACTGCCCCTCTGCCATCTACCAGCGGATGACGCAGTGCTGGCAGCAGGACCGTGCCAGGCACCCCAAGTTCCCCGATGTCATTAGCAGCCTCGAAAAGCTCATCCGCGCCCCCGAGATGATGTGTGCCCTGGCCAACTTTGACCCGCGGTGAGACACCAAATGGGGGGACCCACAACAACAACGAAAATAAAAAATAAAAGGGGCACAATAACACGCCTCAGAACAACGAGCTATTAGTGAGCAAAAGAAAGCAGCCTTGCCGTAGATAGCCTTTTGTTAAGACTAGAAAGAGAGAGAAAGAAAGCAACAGAAAAAGGAAAGATCAGCCCCCCTGGATCCAGCGATGACCACGGCACGCGCCACCGCCATCTTGTGTGGGGTGAAGAGCACCCAACTGCCAGAGGTGATTGCCTTTGATACCGTCATGTTCCCACCACACCACGTCGTTCAGCCCTTGTGGAAAATT
>NW_009729077.1:642-1138 GCF_000703405.1 Apaloderma vittatum | reverse complement strand
GCTTCTTGCCGCCACAGCTCCAAATCCTACCTGCCCCCACACCCCCACTGGTGCCAGGCTGGGGCCCTGGGCCCAGGAAACTGCTGTGTCACCCCCGCACAAACACAGACAGGCGCCAGGCAGGCGGCCGTGGCCTGGTCAGGTTCCAGGCTCTTTGAGACAGTTGTAGCAGGCCCTCACACCATCACCCCACTGAGAGCTCGCCATGGGTGCTGTGGTCCTCATGACCCACTGACCATCCTTCCCAAGGGATGTGGGTGCTGTGGTCCCATCACCCTACCAGCACCCTCACCCTGTTGACCACCTCCGTGGAGCAATGTGGGTGCCACGAACCCCTTCCCCATGGTCCCATCACCCCACTGCGACCCCTCCATGGGGATATGGGTGCTGTGCTCCCATCACCCCACTGAACTTCCTTCCCAAGGGATGTGGGTGCAGTGGTCCCATCACCCTATGAGCACCATCATCTGATTCAGCATCTCCAAGGGTGCCCTGG
>NW_009729077.1:267-506 GCF_000703405.1 Apaloderma vittatum | reverse complement strand
TTAACTGGGCGCCGGGTGCAAGGGGATCTCCCCTCAAAGCTTGCACGTCGCTGTGCCAGACAGACGGGTGTTTATTACACACCTACCCACACGCAGCATCCCTGTTCCGGGGGTGGGCCAGGTGAGTACAATTAGTAGGCGCGATAAATCTCCTCCTCTTGCCGCATGGATGCTGGTGGTCTCTGGTGGTCGGGGGCCAGGGTCTTCTGGAGGAAGGCTCGTCGTCTTCCTCGCTGTGT
>NW_009729077.1:0-219 GCF_000703405.1 Apaloderma vittatum | reverse complement strand
GGGCTGCTCTCTTCCTGACAGTGGAGCTCCTGCTTCGTTATCTCGATGCTCGTTAGCAGTCCCTGTTATCTAGACTCCTTTGCAACAGAGTGTCAGTATCTTGCTGAATTATTGCTTTGTCTGCCATGTTTAACTATATGCTTGTTTTTCTGTATCAGCCTCTCCCATCGCCTGCCCCACTTTTGGGGTGTCTCCCTGGCGCTGACCCTGCTTCACCTC
>NW_009729076.1:0-611 GCF_000703405.1 Apaloderma vittatum | reverse complement strand
CACACTGGTCTCCCAGGACTGCTGTGAGGGCACTTGGTGCCAGCATTTAAGAGTGTAAAAAATAAATACCCTGGAGAGTGCTCCTTTGTCTGATTCCTGAGGACGCCACTGAGAACATTACCCTCACTCACCTTCTCATGCCCAGGATCCAATTCTTCCCTTGCACAATGGCATCAGAAGTTTCTCTACTGCATCTGATATTAAGACTCAACAGTACCTTGGCTTCTTTTACAAATGTTTTAATATAAACTCCAGCTACATCTGCATCCAAATGTGCTGAGCCAGGAGGTAGCTGCAAGAGGAAGCCCAAGCCTGACAACATCATTTGGGTTACGTTTGGCTCTGGCTCTCCTCCAAGTGCAGACCGCTCATTACTAGCAAAGGACTTCTGTCCTGCAGGGTTTAGCAGCTTTCTGGCTCCATCTTTGATGAAACTTCATTACATGACAGGTCTATCCCCGGTACCTTCTTCCTAACTAGGACCATTGCCTCAGGACAAGGAAATCTTCCATGCTTTTTGCTGGGATGGGGTCCATGCGGACTACTTCTCAAACGGCTCTGCTTCAACTTCTCTGCTACGCAGCCAACAAAGTTCTCTGCAGCTCAGGGAA
>NW_009729075.1:0-48405 GCF_000703405.1 Apaloderma vittatum | reverse complement strand
CCCCCCCCCCCCCCCCATATTATACTGTCTTTATTCCAATCCACAAATTTTCTCAGCATTACTTGTTCTATAGTGTGGTTCAGGTCATATGCCTTTTGCTCTAGTCATGTAGCTTCACAAAATATGGAACATAGCAGTTAAGGAAAAAATTTAGAACAGAAAACAAAAATAATAACCTACAGTTGGACCATGTAATCTGGTTTTTGTATGTCTAATGTCAAGTCTGATAATGACTGCTAGCAAGCATCTGTTCTTATTTGTCTTTATCCCACAGAAGTCACTGGGAGGCATTAAACAAAATGTTTCATGCATATTTTAATTTATGCTTGCACATTATTATTAATATGCATGAATATTATTATGCATGTTATGCATATTCTTAGACTTTAGGTTCTACTTTTCAAAGCAGCAGCCTAAGCTGCCAAGTACAAGCCTAAAATGCATTTTTTTTCTTGCAGTTAGTTCAAGACTGGCTTTTTAGTTTCTGAAGATGCAAGTCTGGTGTATCATATCCCTTTTCAGCCTCCCCAGTACAAAAAAAAAAAAAAGGGAAAAACAAAAAATAAAAAGAGGTTTTGACATAGTGAAATATGTTCAGTAAAGAGTCACCAAGATGATTATGGTAGCAGAGCATCAGATGCTAGATGTATGAGGAGAGACTGAGCAAACTGGTTTTGTTCGACCAGAAGAAAGGACTAATGGCCCTTTAGCATCTTAGCTCCTTTAATTGATTTAAGGACTATACTAACTGCTGTCTTCAGGTAACAGGTAGTCAAATAGTAAACACAGTCAGGTTTTCCAGAGGTACAGAAATAGAAACTTAAATTATCTGCAATTATGAATATTATATATTCTCAGTACGGTTACTGAAGCTGAAAAGAAATCCAAATATGTTAAAACACTGAGAAAGTTTGCCCACCTTGGAGACATTCAACTTGACTGAACAAAGCCCTAAGTAACCTGAACCAACTTCAAAGCTGGCCCTGCTTTGAGCAGAGGGTTGTACTAGATTTTGATCCAGAGATCTCTGACCCCTAAATTATTCTATGACTTTAAGGATCAAAATGGCTGAATTAAGATTTCACAGATTAAATTCCGGTGGAACTTAAGAACACTTTTATCTTCCAAGCTCAGTCTAGAAGGGTACTGTATATTTTATTTGTTACAGTCTTATTCTTTCCCACAAACAACACTTCCCCAGAAAATCCCTCAGTTTAAACCTTCACACTTGCAGCACATGAGGCTGCAGAGGAAGCAATTATAATTAAATCAGCTAGTTAGAGGAGAGGTAATTTTGGGGCAGTAACAACAGCTTACCTGTTCAATATTGAAACTCCTTCCCATTCCTACTCTGCTCCTAGGAACTAAGTTCATTGGACCACTCCAACCGAGAAAGAAGGTGGACTAGGTGACTAAGTTGTATCTATTATTTACACATTACACAAAGGATTTTTATACCAAAAATTACTACACTATATAAATCTTAAGAGTCACTATCATATTCCTGAAATGGTCTAAACCAAGACATTCTTTGAATAAACTAAATTAATTCACATGTTGGATAAATTAGGCCTGTAATAAATGTGTTAGTTTACTTGACTCTGAATGAGTTCCAACTGGATCTCATATAGGTTATTATTATGTAGAACTCCCAAGGGCTACCATGAGTTAAAAAATATTCTCAGAAGGTCTTGCTAGTTCTGTAATAAGCACTCCACTTTTTAGGGTCACAATTTTTATATAGAAGTCTATTATTTGCTCCATTAGGGAAAATGGATGGAAAAATGTGGCTTTTTACATGTTTTACAATGTTTCTTAGTATCCCCAGGGAAAAGTATCAAATAAAGCGTAAAAATACGAAGAAAATTTGAGTACTTATTTTCTGATTCTTTGATTGTTAAGAAGTCTCTGGATGAGTGCAGAGCACTAAGGAGCCAGGCTGTTATGGTACTGGTAACTCCTTAGTTAGTCTTGCATCAGCAAAGACTGAACAGAAAGGTAGTATTTTTAAATATAATGCCATCAGGACCTAGTCTGTACGACTAAAACCTATGTCTACCATATCTCTTCTTACCAATATATCTCACAACATTTTACAAAGATTCTTAATGCCATCATCCCCACTTCAAAGACAGAAGAACAGACAAGATTAAGTGGCAGGTCAACTGTAAAACTGGAAGTAGAACAAAGGTATTTGTAGTCCATAACCAGTGCTGTATTACTTGGAAATACTGTGAATTTACCAAGTCTTCCAGTTATTAGACATCTCTACATCCTGTGCAGGACAAAGGAAATATAAATAGCACTTTTTATATAATCATTTTTCACAATGTAGGAATTGTGCCAAAATGAAACTCTAAAGAAGACAGGAGAAAACCAATTTAATATAAAAATCAAGCTTTGGTGACAAACCATGGGTCCATTTAATTAATGTAACTTTCAAATCACCTTCACTCCAGGATATCTAAATCCAATCCACAATAATCAATTCCAGGGTGAACACCTCATATTTCACACCATTAAAACGCAGCACAATAACACATTTCTTATCTTTTGAAGAAATAGAGCTATTCTATTCATCAATATGCATCTCCAAGGGCAAAGAGTTTTCATGTTGGTTTAAGTAACAGGTCTTTCATAACATAAATGAGATGAAGATGAAAAAGAATGTCTTGTAGTCATTGTAAGGTATGGTGTTAAAAGACAGTTATATATACAATTCTTTTCATTAGTTCTTCAGATTCATTTTTTCCCATTTAAAATGTACTTTTAAACATGAAAATTCAAACTTAAAATTAAAAAAACCCAACATTTTATAATATCTTTACAATATCTACAATCTCAATTACTAACTGTACAAACACTTTACTCCAGCTCCCAGTATGTTAAACCAAATAAAGAAGTCACAAACAAACATTAGAGGACTGTTTCTCAACCTCCTTCCTCTTAATCCCTCTCTACATACTAAAAATAATTTCTTGCCATTTCTAGGCATTCTGAGCTTACGTATTACATGCTCTCTGTAAAATACTAGTTAAATATCTAGATTTTGTTAAGTGGCTACACATAAATAGATGTAATAAAGCATCTTGTTTCTGGTCCTGCCTACTTCCCTCTGTTGAGAGCAACACTGACAAATTAAAGCAACTTCTCCACAGCTGCCTCAACGCTGTGCTCATAGGTAGTACCCCAGTGACTGTCATGGGCCAAACCAAAGGATCCCTTCCCTATCTCATTGCAAATGAGAGTCTAAATAAGAACCATCATATAGAAGTTTAAGGCTGGGCCAGCCACTAAGCTTTGATGCTTTCTGGGATCTCCCCTTACCACCATCCCAGGGGTGGATAACAGGGGAACCAGGAAGAGAGACTGTGAGGCTGAAAAAAAACTAACTAGTATGATGAATATGATATTTAAAATAACAGTGAAGATGTTGAACTATATACAAGCATTATAAAAGCATGCAAATATATTCAAAGATACAAGAGAACATCTTAATACAGAACCTGTTCCAAGCAGAAAAAAAGTCCCAGACTGAGATCAGCAGCAGACAGGAGTGCCCAAGCCCAGAGTACTAATAACAGCCCAGAAATCAAACCTGAAAAGGAGTTATGACACTCCCACCTGGGGAGACAGGGAAAAGACAACCTGTCCCAACAAAAGGTGCTCTTCTGTAGCATGAAAACAGGAGGCAGGAACACCAGCAGCACAGGAAAAATAGCAAAAAATAAATAGCAAACCCCTCAGCACAGCAGGCACTAAAGACACCAGGACTCATCTTCGGGTCCATTTTATACTGAGTACCATGGGAAGGAACACTGTGATTGGTCCATTTGGGTCACATGACCCACCCTCTCCTCCCCATAGGCACAGGTGCCCCTCCTCCCTTATTGTGATTGCCACTAGTGCCAGGCAGCACTAGAAATCTTTTATCTTGGTGCTGCCAAACCAGGACACCCAATGTCTACTTTCTTTAGACACAGACATTCCTTGAAAGAGTATTCAAGAGAACAGAAATTGAGCCTGAAAGAATTTTCGTTGTTATCTCTTTAAAAGAAGCCAGCTATTTGTTTGTTTGTTTTTCCTTCTCTTCACTGGTCTTTCTCTCAGGGGTCATTATAAACTGTGATTCTTCTGAGATATTTTGACCCTTGAGACTTTTCTTAGAAGGAATATGCAGTGGGACATAAACACTCAAGAACACTGAGAGTGTCAGGTATAATTCTATGACACCTAGGAAGAACATCCTTGGGGATGTGATAGTCAATAGCAGCCTTGGTGACAGTGGCCATGGAACAGTGGTGGTGAAGAAGGGATTGAGGAAGGCAAGTAGCAGCTCCTGGCAAGGGATAGGAAGGCATCTCTGACTAAGGCAGAGTTGGGTGATTTCTGGCAATGTCATACCAGGTTTTGACCACAGCTGTATCCACTCTAATGACTTTTCCTTGCTACAAAATTTATACTGCTTTTCCATCTGACTATTGCATTTTTTTTCAAAATTCCTTGTAACTTACATGTCACTGTTTAGTGATTGTTTTCACTGCATTTAACATGATCCATTTTGGGGTAAACAGATCTGGGCAGATCTGTGCATTGTACGTACAGACATGCAAAACTTACACTCACGCTCTTGTCTTCTGATTTGACATATATTTCTCATCACATGGAGACACGTCTTCCTTGCCTTTTCGTGTTGTAAAAAGCACTGAAGAATTACCAGAAATTTTGATTTGAAATTCATTAGTTATTTAGCAGTAAAGAGAAGTGCCACTGCCATTTCCTTTTTAATACACTAAATTGCAGTAATTCTAATGCCTCATAATAATCAGAATACTTTCAAAGGTTTTCATACTTTAAGGTATCACTGCTTTTGAAACATAGAATGCCTTGTTTTCAAAAAATTGTGAGCAACTTTACCATCTCAATGCGAACACTAAAATTCTAAGTGTGATTCTAAGAATTGAACTCTGAGCAGTTTCTTCAAAGTCACATCAGAGAAAAAAAACAGAAAAAAATGCAGTTTGAACCTGTACTTCTGACTTTCTCCCCTAAAGCACATTGATTTTGCTTGTTTTTCTTCCTACTTTCATCCTTGTCACCTGAACTTTGTGTTTCAGCTTCCTCCTGTACAAGAAAGAAAATATTTCTATGATAATTTTCTTTTATCTGAGTATGTTTCAGGTCCATGTCCTGACAGCAGAGGAAACACACTGCTGTGCTGACACAAAAATATAAGATTTGCAATTATCAAGACAGACTGTTGATGTAGATCTCTGCAGGAAAATCTGTACTTAACAAATGCAAATAAGAGTAAACTTATCTGCTTCATCAAGGAAGTGTATCAGGTTTTGCTCCAAATTTGGAAGTGTGAGAATAATATTAAAGCAGTAAGTTATATCATTACTTAGATTTTATTCAGAATAATAAAGTGGTTTCTTTTCTGTGACAGTTCCATAGTTTTAGGAAGACTATTTCAAGCAGGATTTTGTTCAATAAAACACAACAAAGTAGCAGCAGAAATATTAAAAAGCTCTTAGAATACAATTAACTTTTTTGAGTAGATGCTTTAAAAATGTCAGTAAAACTGATATTGAATTATCTGTAAATATTCTCACATAATCAGGCTATAACTCATTTTACCAAGAGGGAAAAAACTTGAATCTAACAGATCTTTTCAAGAAGATTTGTGAAAAATATGATTTTTGCTCTAGTTTTGATACCTCAAATACATAATCCGAATATGAAAGTGCATTTTCAACATTCATAGATATTACAGGGAGATATCTATCTGCTTCTAGAATATCATCCATGAAAATAAGAGATTTTTTTCAGGCTCAGAACATAACAAGATACTTTTTGCAATCTTAGGCTTACTGGTTCTCTTGCCAATAGGTCACCATGGAGTCAGTTTAGTGCTATTAAAATACACAAAGATGTCTTGCCAGTAGTAGTTAATTTGATGTTTTGGGACTGAATAAGCCTGCCAGGAAAGCAGAAACACTACCGACAGCCTGTAGAGGTGGGATAATCTCTGACGTGGGCTTAGAAACAGATCACAAAATCATAGCATCATAGGATCATTCAGATTGGAAAAGACCTTTGGGATCATCGAGTCCAACCATTAACCCTACTCTACAAAGCCTGCACTATAATAGATCTAAACTGTTTATAAACTGTGCCTGAGGATAAAAACATACATGCAAAAATGACTCCTATGCTTTGAATATAAACATATTAAAGATATTAAATCACGTGCTTCAGATCCCATGGAAGCCTTCATTGCAAACCTCATCACATATGCAGAAAAACATTAATTTTAGACTTTTTATTTTAAAAAGATAATCTAGTCTTTCAACTGAGCCTAGAAAGACATTTTCTATGCTATGTGTAGACAACTAATAAAACTAGTTGTTTCTTATGTAAATGTTTGCTACACTTTTAATGATAATGCTACAGAAACTACTTCTGTAAAAACATACCGAAATAGCAATTTTGCAGAACTGGAGTCTTCACATAGATCTGCTAGCACTGAATTCCCAGGGTGTAACTGCAACTTTGCATTGACTGCAGCCGCACCAACACTTGAAACCAACAGTGAGAGTAAAATTTATGTATTAAAGTTTCCTGATGAATATAAATGAACACTTCTTTTCTCCCCCCTCTGGCAAGAAAGTGAAATCAAAAGCAGTGTTCCTCAGACAGAAATCAGTGCATGTAAAACGCCAGCATTTTCTAGTAAGAATTTTCTTAGAGGCAATTTAAAAAAAATAAAACAAAACAGGATTTCCTTATGTCTTGGGGACATTTAAACAGTTTCTCTTGTCTTGGGAAGATAAAAGAATTCTCTGCCTTTTAGATGTATTTTTGTGCACAGCCTGGGATACTTATTTGACTCTTAGTCATGTATTAGGACATATTCTCCATTTTCTTTAAAAGCAACAAGTTAGTAACACATTTGACAGAAAAATTAATCTTGTTCACTTCAAAAATATTTTGGGGGTAAATTTAGCAGTCATTCAATTCAACAATTATAAAAAATGCATTTCTTTTAGTTTAAATCAGTAGGAGATATGGCTGCACAAATCCTAGCACCAGATGCCTATCTGTGTTTAAACAAGATTTACATTTATTAAGTAGAGTCTGAAAGCATTAGCACAAACCTGAAAGGCATTATTTATGATTCTTAATAGCACAACTAAAACAGGGCAATAATAACATCAAATGTAAAAGACATATTTGTCATTACATAAAATACAGTCCATGATTTTAGAATTAACTCCTAAACTGTTGTCCACGAAAGGTTGTTAAAAAACCTAAACAGTCAAAACATTATTTAAAATAATTGTTATTAATATTTAGGACATTTTTATCAGTATATTTTATAGGAAACTTAAGCATTACATTTTTTATGTAGTTTTAATATACTGATTTGTAGTATATATTTACTAATGAGTAATTCCAGCCTGAATCACAGGTAAGCAATTGTTCACTTGAAAGCATACTTGACCAGAGATCATCTAGGATAAAACCACTTTTTTTTTTTATTTGCAGTGAAGCCAAGTCTTTTTTACAGAGACTGCACTTGGTTGTTGAAACACCTGATGTTTGAAGCATGGTTACACATTTTAGAGTTTTTCCTGTTCATTAACTTTACTTTGTTGTCTTACATGAAAAGAGAGTTGTACTAAAAACAGAAACTTTATACCTGTATGATAAATTACAAAAACTTTGTTGACGTTACAGAAAAAATCATGGTTTAATCGTGGTAATTTTATTTGTTTGCCTTAGACTCTTTGATTCTTATTATTTATTTTTAAAGCATCATTTTAATTGCCAGTGTATGAAATGCTGCTTGTCTCTATAACAAAAAATGCATTATATATTTTAATTTCTGTTACAATAATTTACATAACATTATGATGCAAATTTTTAACTAGATTAAATATATTTCATAACCATAAGAATATTTGGTAGCCAATTACAACAAATGCTCAGATTCCAACAAATCATTTGCTAGCTGGTAAAATACTATCGTTTTCCCTCATGTAGGACTCTGCAGTCATTATTTTAACCTCATGTCTCACAGACAAATTAAGTTCAACTAAAACCACACACACAATAGATGGACAACGAACTACATACTCCACCGAATTAGGTCATTAAAATCAAGTTGTCACTGCTATCATTTATGTAAGGTAACCAATAATGTTTGAAAATAACATGGAGATTTATCTTATGGGAATGATTTAAAAGATCTTTAGTCTTACATTGTAGATAAATAAACTTTGTGCAGTAGTGATAAAGTGGCTTCTAAAGAAGTCTATAAAACTTAAGTGGCAAGGCTAGCTCTATCGCTCTGCAATTCTGCAGTCATTGGTCTGTCCATTGTCTTCTGCGCTTCAGTAATTCTTGTGTTATTCCCCAGGCTAGTGGCAGAGCTGAAGTCTGTACATTGTGCTAGAGCATGGCCTTAAAGCAGTGCCCCACTGAGGAGGACCCAGCTGACCCAGGGGATGGGGCATTAAGTAGCTCTGCAGTTCCTATTTCAGTGGACACTGTGGGGTGTGGGCACGCTGCTCAGCTCTCAACAACATGATGTCTACTGCTCCTTGAACCTCTCCATGACCATTAGGGAATGGGAGGCATTTTCTGCATTATTTAAAGCAGAAAACTAGTTTAGAGTGTAAAAAACCACCTGTGGTAGCACTGATTCAAAGTGCCAAAGCAGCACCCAGAATGATGCTAGCAAAGGGAAAGGCAAGGAAGCAGGAGCAGTTATGCAATTAGCACGCTAGACATTTTGGCGTTTCTTATTCAGAACAGCTGCTAATAAAGAGGGCACTGCTCCTTTCCATGTCCATCAAACTGACTGAGGATGAGGTGTTAAAATCTATGTAAGGCCAAAACATATTTGTTTCATTTTTCTGCTCTTTGTCATGTTGACACATAGGGAGGTCGTTGAGTCGCCATCCCTGAATGTGTTTAAGTGTTGCTTAGATGTGGTGTTGGTTGATATGGTTTAGGAGTGAACTTGTAGGGTAGGGTTAATGGTTGGACTCGATGATCCCAAGGGTCTTTTCCAACCTGAATTGTTCTATAATTCTATGACTGTTTATTTATTATTTACAATATTATTTAAATTTCAGTCTATATCAAGTATCAGGTCAAAGATTTGAAGGCCATCAGAACTAGCTGAAAAAAGAGCCTACTACCTAAAATTAGAGTTTAAATTTCCTCCTACTCCTGAAAACTTTTTCTGTGAATTAGCTTCATATCTCCTAAATTTATGTTAAAAATAAATGAAAAGGAAAAACACTTCCCTCACACTGCAAAGCACAGATGATTTTCAGATTTAAATCTCATATCAGAAGTCTTTGTCCATTTTATCTTTCTTTCACTCATGTTGAGATCAAATATCTAATTACTGGACACTAACCATGTGTTGGAATTATAGCAGAGAAAAAATAAAAGAAAGAAAGTAGAATATATATCTAAGATGTCTCAAATTAAATGATCGAAGCTAACAATTCCACTGAAGAAAAGATAAATTTATCGAGGCAGTTAGGCTTGTTAAATAAATTTTACAGGCAAATCATTATCTCCTCTCTTTTCTGGAGGAAAAGTGCTTGTATCTTGGGATTCTTTGTGATTCATTATCAGTATGTGTAGATCTAAAGATAGTACCTGGAGGTCAATGTACAACCTACTTAATAACAAGTAGGTTGATGATTTTCAGTGAGCTTTTATTTGCAAATGCCATTTCTGCTCATGGCAAAAGCAATCCAAAATCCTTTCTCGTTCAGTATCGTCCAAGTGAGCAGGCACAGGGAAAGACACTCACTCCTTTCCCCACATCCCTACTATCAGAAGAGCAGAAACACCATCTATTGGCCGAGCAAATCTATTCAATGCATAGAATGGATATATTAAATTAAAGACTATAGGAAAGAGTATTAGAAAATGCTCTGTGGGAAAATATATTAGAAAATGCTCTGTGGGAAGAATGAAGAGAAGGGAAGGGAAGGAATAAATGAAGCAAGGGGCAAAGGGAGGGAGAGTGGACGAAGGGAAGGGAAGAGGGAAGACAGCCAGGGAGGGAGGAAATGAAGAAGGAAGGGAGGAAGGAAGGAGAGAAAGGAAGGGAGGAAGGAAGGAGAGAAAGGAAGGGAGGGGAAATGACAAAAATTATGTATAGTGATGATACAATGCAGAATAAGGTATAGATACTGTTAGCTAAAATGTATCCCATATATCTGCCAGTCCCTCCTACAGCCTTCAAAATAAATGAAGGAAAAAGAAAGCGGTGTTAAACTATACCCTGATCTTTCTAATTAGCTGGTATGACATTGTGTGTAGTTCTTATATTTTCAGTGATTAATTTTAGTTCTATAGTGAATGCATTCTGCGAAAAAGCTATTGATCTTTCTTCCTATTAGGCACATTAATGTTAATGGAAATTGAAGAATTTGACATTTTCAGATATTGCAGCAGCTCCATCTGACTTAAACAATGTCCACCTCAGAAGTCCTCTATCAGCCAACATGACTACCCTCACTGTATCTAAGTGCAGTCAAACATTTATCCTATCCAGATCTGGTTAACATCACATTTTAAGTGTCTAATCTACTTTTGTGTAGCAGACATGACAACACAACATCTCTGAAATTCATTTAAAGATGTTTCTAATAATAAAAGTAAATAAAACACCTGCCTCCTCCCCCTCCAATCCAGTTAGAATTCAGAGGTAGCGTTTGTATAATATTTTCTCTTGATGGTGAAATGAGGCCCAGGAGGAAGTTGAAGGTGATGGTAAAGAAAGGTGAAGGACTTGGTTATGAAGAACTCCAGAAGGAGTTCCAGCGGTAGAACAGAACTCCACTAGCTGCTGGAGGAAAGTGGAAAGTGCACCTAATAGTGATTCTTGCTAATGTCTCCATTTTCAGACAGAGAGCTCAGTCTTTCACTCTTCCCACTCAATCTAATTCTCAGCATGGTTCTCAGCTTGGATGATATAGTTCATATACAGCAACAGCTGAGATCATGACTGACTACATCACAGTGAAATGGAAAAGCCTAGAAACAGGGTCCAATGCAACACAGTATTTAATAGTAGAGACACAGCACTTGTGAAAAAGTAAAGATATCAAAAAGGATGGTTAAAAAATCCATATGAAATTTTGTTCTATGTAGATCGTAAATGATCTATACACCTTAAACCAGAAGTAAATTTATGCAGGAGGAAGTGATATCAAACTATGTGTACATTTCAAATGGAAAAAGGTGTTAAGAGTAAGCAGAAAATGTCAGTGACATGTAGTGAAAATGAGAGAAACAATGTGGTATATTTCGAAAGAAGAAATAAAATATGCACATTTCTCTTCTACCTACAAAAAGACAATGCAGGAATACAATGAATATTAATTCCTTGGAAAATGCCAAGTATTCACACTACATAGACTAGCAAGTGGTGAGAAAAACCCTCCTAGATTTTGCTTGTTTCAACGTATTAGTTGGCTGCATTTTTGCTGCTTTAAGTTCTGGTACACAAAACTATATTTTCAAGACACCAGAGCCTCAGTAAGTATTTTCAAAGTCCTCAATTCTGGTATCTCTTTATATAATATTTCTGAACAAAAATGTGATCACACTATTGGAAATTGGAAGAAACGTGAACTCCTTCATAAACAACTCCACTTATCCACCGTACTTGTTTTAAGTCCCACATGTTGGAGAAAGCACAACCTAAACAATAGCTCTCAACCTATCTTTCAACATATAACAGCACAGACATTTATGATATTTATCATGGTGCATTGTGTTACTAGTAAGATATTTAGTACTACACAAGACCATGAGGTGTTTTGTGTACCTAACATCTGCTACAGGTGTCATCTGCTTCATCACTTTTTTCTCCCTGCCAGCTAATACCTTGCTTATCTTTCCTGAAGGGCTTAATTCAGAAGATTTATCAGATCCTAAAAAACTCCTAATAGCATAATGCCACCATATCCTTTTACTCAAAGGTTCCAGCACTGGGCAGTGTTTTGGGAGGCCCAGATAAGGGGAGAAAAAACTCAAACCAAGCAAAACCAAAAAAAAATAAAAACAGCCAAAAAAACACCTTCTCTTTTTTTGCCTTTAAAGATCTCAAATTGCCTACTTTATAACTGAGCCCTAAAACATACCATTTTCTCCCTCAGTCTAGCCTAACGTTTAATTACTCAAAAATTGTAGTAAAGTAACCAATAATTTCATTTTGGAATGTAATTATAGGTACTGAGCAAGAAACCTTGTGGGTTCACCATGCTTTGAGCACAGGGGGTACGCATGAACAAGCATATTTAGCAGGTCATCTATTGGCTAAATAGGAGATGACATCAGGCTCTCCCCTTACTTCCAGATAAGAGGCCAGCTCCAAAAGAAAAGAAGAAACTACACCTGGGAATCCCTGGGAGTGAGATACTTAGATCCTGACAGAGTGTAAAACTGAGACATCTCTATCTAAGAGAAGCAATTGGCAGCTCTACAGTATAGCCTTAAACACACACAAAGGAGACCAATGGGTGGTGTGGGATGCCTAAAAGTCAAGCATGTAGTAACCGCCATCACTGCGACTAACTCCTGATGGATGTAATATGTTAGGACTGAATTGAATCATGCTTCACCATACAGCCGTTTGATTATTTATTTTTTAAAATAATTTTCTAGAAGGAGCAGATCAAAGCCTTAACTCTTTGTAGCAGGCTTTTTGTACACCACTTGATTTAAAGTACACTGCAATAGGAAGCCTATTTTTAGCACCTTAGAGATGATGAATCTAACATATTGACTGGTAAAACTAGCAGTGACAATTTCAGGCACCACAAGCACCAACTTTTCTCCTTGCTTCTCTGCCAGCAATTACAACCTCCCACCAGTTGGCAGAGGGGGTTGTTCCCCCTGGCACAGCTTGTACTCCTGCACAAAGACAGCAGGCTGGGAGCTGCAGGAACCATGGATCAAGTACACGTCTCTCTGGCTGAAAAGCAAAATTACTGAACAGCATTGGTTCTGTTTAGCTCAAACCAGGACACATATCAAACTGGTAAATTAACTGCCACAGTGACAAAATTCATTCCTTTATGAAAGGAGCTGGTGATAACAGGACTATTACGTCAGCTTGGTAAATTCTACAGGAGGGATGCCAGTGATTCTGATTCATAGAAAGAAAGAAGTCAAAAGAAAAATATGAGTTTCCATGAGTATAGATTTAAGTCAAATGGGAAAATTATGGGAAAAAAATACCCACTGGTTGACAACATATTCCTAAAAGAGTCCTTATTTTTACAGTCGCTTTAATCTGTCACCACTGTCAAAGGACCTCCCTACTTCCTTCTCCTACTTCCTTCTTTTATTTCCACCCTCCTCTGTGTGCAGACACAAGCACTCAAGCACGCTGTGTAATACCAAGGTATAGAACATGGGCATTATTATTTTTATTTACTGAGTTTGCTCTTTTTCTTTAAGAGGAAGCTTGTTTTATGCAGAAGAAAAGAAACATTTCCTGATGTTATACCTGAGAAACTATCAATTCCCAGAAAATAATATTATTTTTCTTTTTTATTTCCCTGACCAGGTATTTATTGGTGCTATTTCACATCTCTACTGCCAAGATGCTTGCAATATCAGTGTGAGTAGAGAGTAGCTGAAGTTTTGAATTTCTGCTTACCTTTCAGCAAAATATGTGATTGTCACACAACAACATTTTGCATGCAATGTTGTCACAGTCTGTCTACAGCTTCTACTGACTTCAATGGCCTTAGGACCGAGCTTCTCATTATCAAACTGTAGCATTACCTGAGCAGTATGTCTAGGCAAAGCAGCAATATGCATGCTTAGAAACAGCAAGTTACAGCAGAATTAAATACACTAATTCATTTACTGTGAATTCAGTTATATTGCTAAAAAGCACCTTATTCAAATACAGCTTAACGAGTAAAGTCAAGTAGTGTATTTTGGTAGTAATGTCTATGAAGTCCTTTAAGTAATCCATCTCTCTGCTGCATTACACCCTAGTGCTGCACTGTTGTGTTAGTGTTTGAATATAATGGCATAATAAATTTTTTAATTTTATTTTGTCGCTCCTGTGGTGCACTAGCACAGACTCATGTCAAAAGGAATTTAAATAGTTTATTTTATCGTGTTCCTAAGCAGTCTATGTGTATCTCCAAATTCTGGGAAAGCAGACTCCTATGAATATATCCAAACTGTGCACAGCAAAAAAGCCTACGCCTTCAAGAAATGTAAGATAAACAGCAGAATATAATTTCCAAGATGCAGCAAGTCTGGAATGAAGCATTACTTACCAATAGCTGCTGGTAGATTCTATGCACAGATTATACATTTCTACAGTAGATGTAGCTGTGTCCTGCCCCTTGAGAAGAGAAACACTTTCCTTGAGATAACAGAGTCAAGTGTATTGTGTTCTACTACTATGTGCATGTGTGCTTAGCTTACATGGGTTGCCATTTCTGTCTCCCTGAAACCCAAAAATCATATGTGTGAAGAACCACAGAAGTGAAGAAAGACTGCACTGGAAGATTAATTTGTATGTGGGTCCACAGTCGTTGGAAAAGCATTTCTTTCTTTTCTGAATCCCTGTATTCTGAGTAGTTACATTACTGGAAAGCATCTAGATGAGGAACTCCACTTCCAGTTTCATGGATGATGATTTTAGCCGTACTTGTCTGGATGGTTTGCAGCTGGAATCGAGCCTACTGACATGTGGGTGGAATAAGAGATAATGAGTCACAGAAGTGTTTTCAGGATCAAGATAGCAGGCATGGCAAATGTAAAAGCTCTAGCATGGTGCTACCTGACTTTCCTCTGGAATTGTGTGGAGTTTTTGCAGTTTCACAAATGATCTGGATATAGCTGAGTATATTCTTGGAAATCATCAAAAGCCTCAAATCTTCCTTCAATGGGAAGCATGTTGCCAAAGAGATATTTTTAAATGCTTATGCCTATGGAGATAAAACAAATTGTGGTTTTGACTTTGAGAGAAATGTGCTGCATCACACCTAAAAGCATGACACATAGAGAAATAAACAGGAAGGTTAATTAATCACTTAATAAAAACCATGGCAGGATGAAAGTCTGACATTGCTTTAGTAATTAATGTAAAGTGACTGTTGAAGCACAATCTGTTGAGTGAAACCTCCCAGGACCTATGTCTCCCCCAGTTTTCCAAGGGATAATAGTGACTAACAGAAATGCCATCTTCAAAGATCAGATAAAACAAGGACAAGAGGTGTCCAGAGAAAGTTTGTTGAATATCAAAACCTGTTATCACTTAATAGTTGACCAAGAAAAAGAGTACAGCCTCTGTTTGGTAGTATCTATCCTCTTAGCTGATACAGCTGTTATCATCAGAAAAAGCATCACCAGAGGGAACAGGCAGGTATAAAATAATCAGTGTAACTGGGCATGTTGATCTGCTCTCATACATATTGATCTGCCCCATCTTTTCTTCTTGAGATATGTCTGGAAACTGTAATACCAAATGAGTTGTCTTCAGATATGTTTCACTGGTAGGCAGAGAGTCCTCGGTAGGATCAACTGATCTATATCTATTAAGCTATGCCAGGATTCAGTTTCTACACAGAGGATGCAGACTAGAGACTCTGACTGAGTTTTGAAATACCCTCCTCATGCAACTCCTTTTGGCTCCTTTTTGAGTCCAGAAAGAGGATGCATCATCCATAGAAAAGTTGTCCTTGAAATATTTTAGGATGACCCAAAAAACTCAAGCTAATAGAACTGCTCTGATTGCTGATAGCACACCGTGTGGGCAAAGGCCCTTTGAATTGGATGAAGAATTTCCGATGCTTGTACCCAACGCTAGAGCAGTCTGTTCCTGAAGGACTGCACCCCATGGAAGGGACCCACACTGGAGCAGTTTGTGAAGAACTGTAGCCCATAGGAAGGATTCCCTATTCTTCATAGACTGTGTCCCATAGGAGGGACCCCACACTGGAACAGGGGAAGAGTGAGGAGTCTTCCCCCTGAAGAGGAATGTTTGGCAGAGACAATTTCTAGTGAACTGACTGCAATGGCCATTCTCCATCCCCTTGTGCTGCCAAAGAGAAAGAGGTGGAGAAAATAGGCAGTGAAGTTGAGCCTAGGAAGAATGGAGAGGTGGGAAGAAGGTGTTTTAAGATTTGGTTTTATTTCTTATGTTCCTATTCTGATTTGATTGGCAATAAATAAAGTTAATTTCCCTGAGTTGAATTTGTTTTGCCTGTGACCATAACTGTCGAGTGATCTCCCTGTCCTTATCTTGACTCAAGCCTTTCATTATATTATCTGTCCTTTGCCCAGCTGAGGAGGGGGAGTGATAGAGCAGCTTTGGAGGGTACCTGGCACACAGTCAGCTTCAAATTCACCACAAAAATCAGTCAGTGTGAGGGAACCTGAGGAGCTGCATCTAACACTGGTGCTGAGGTAGCTGTCAGCCACATGGAAAATCTGTGTGTGTAGAGACAGAGGGAATGCAGTCTTGCACTGTTTTACATTTGGCTTAGCCAGATGGATTGAAGGTGAAATCAAACCTGTTTTGGTACTGCAGAGCTGGCTTCACCTGCTGAAGAGAATCCTGCAGCAATTGGCACAGACTTAGCCACATGACCCAGCAAAGGCACAAGGGTGAATATGTTGCTGGTGACAGAATCAGTTATTCTTTGAGGACACCAAATCCCAGGCTCAGCTCGTAGCTTTACTCACTCCAGCTTCTGTACAGCTGTGTGCCTTGCTGATACTACCTGATAATGATACTGGCATAAGTTTTGCTATTTCATGTAACTCAGGCAGGAGGAAAAGAAATCTTTAAAATCTCTGACAATATGCTGACCTGTTCTTCACTTCTCAGTGCTCTGTTTTCCCCTATTTTCCTTTAAAGAGCTCCTCTAAGGTATCAACTCTGTGATCATGTGACCTGGACTGAACATTATAATGACTTGTTTCCTCTCTCTGATTTATTTACCTTCTCTGTTCTATTTAAAATTTTGTTGTGAGTATGCATATCCCTCGTTACACAGAGGAAGCAGAAAAATAATCACATAAAATAGCACAGATTTCTAGCATTCTTTGATCCAGCAAACAATATTTTTAGTAATTTTTAGATTTTAATATTCAGTAATTGAAATAATTGTAGATTTAAAGTAAAGCACTTGGATTTACTAGTAACTTAGATACATTTATGTGAATATTTACAAAATCACTATGATCTATCACAATTCTAGACTTTGGGATAACATTAGCAACACAAGGGTCTGGTCTTTATGCTAATATATATATGTATTTTATACAAAACAGAACGTTTCCCTAAAAAGAGGCTGTTGCAACCAACACAGAATTCACAGTAAAATTGATTGCTGAAACAATGCTTAAATTCCAGTTGGACAAAACATTCATAAGGTTGACTGCCTTGCTCTCAGTGTCTTTGGGCTGGATGCAAGGAGAATAAACGATATCAACATACTGTACGAACATGGGGCTTTTAAAGTAAAATAAATGAGAATAGAAATCAATTGAACAGTGACTACAGATGAAAAATACGATAAGGTAAATTGACAAACCAGTTAAAATTATAAAGTACTAATTGAAACATTGGCTGGAATAAAATATTTCCTCTAATTCACTTTGAATATGCATCAGTGAGGAAATGACATTGTTTTTCTCAGAAATCCATACATTCCAGAGAAAATTTATACTTAAATAGAACAGATTGGAAAATACAAATTGTTATTTTTGGAATAAAGCTGATTTTAATTTTATGTTAAATGCCTCCTGATGAGGTGTATATTCTGTTAATTCAGTTTGTAATTCCTGCACTGAGTTCAGGACTAGTATTCCGTCTCACTAGCTGACAAAAATAAATTAAACTACATTTTTTTTAGTAATTGTGGTAGTTTAACTCCAGTAGGCAGCTGAGCACCACAGAGCTACTTGCTCATCTACCCACAGTGGGATAGAGGAGGGAGTCAGAAAGGTAAAAGGTAAAAGTAAGAAAACTCATGGGCTGAGATGAAGACAGGTTAATTGGTGAAGCAAAAGCTGCAAACGCAAACCAAGGAATTCATTCAGCATTTCTCATGAGCTAGGCAGGTGTTCAGCCATCTCCAGGAAAGCAGGGCTCAATCACGCATAACAGAGACTTGGGAAGACAAGTGCCGTATCTCAGCAAATATCTCCCCCTTTTCCCTTTTCCCCACAGCTTTATAGGCTGAACACGTCATCATATGCTCTGGAATATCCCTTTGGTCAGTTGGAGTCGTCTGTCCCAGCTGTGTCCCCTCCTAAATCCTTGTGCACTCCCAGCTTCCTTGCTAGTAGGGTGAGGTGAGAAGCAGAAAAGGCCTTCATGCTGTGTTAGCACTGCTCGGCAATGACTGAAACTTTGGTGTGTTTCCACACTGTTTTCTCCATAAATCAAAAACATGGCACCGTACAAGATACCATGAATAAAACTCTATCTCAGTCAAAACTAGCACAACAGCCGAATGGTGAAAGCACTCCTCTGACAGTCAAAGAAACCTAGGTTCCTCTGTGCCACCAAATACTTTTATTTTGCCCCAGTGCTTCATTCAAACACTAAGCTACTGAATTAAAGCAGATAATGCAAAGCACACCATTTGTGGTACCAGAAAGGCATTAGACTTCTTGGGTGAGAAGAATTTCTAGTCATGTTTAAATGGTAAGACAATTTTAACATCTCAGGCCAAGCGTCAGTTGAACAGTTTCTGTAAATGCGGCTCTTAGTCTTATGCACCTAGCCAGATAAATGCATACCTAAATCTTCTGGAGAACTGAAAAAACAGGAATAAATGGTAGTAAAAAAGTCTAGAGATTTGTGTATGACAATGTGGGAGTTATGTTAGAATTAAGACCTGAAGAAGACAAAGAGCATGGACCATGACAGAAAGAGGTAAAAAAGACTCTAATTTATGCCACACTGAAAAAATATAGTTTTTCAGAATTCAGACTTCTGATGTAATCAGTTCCTTGCCTTGTCACCATCTCTTATTTCCTCATTCCTTATCTACTGTGAAGTGAGGGTGATAATGCTTACCTACAATTTACTGTAAGGAAACATTGCAAGCTCTAACTCTTCCTCTACATACCAAATACCTTTTATAGCCTTTCCTCTTGAAATCTCATCCAGCTCACATCACTGAACAGATTGCTCCTTAGAGGGAAAAAAAAAAAAAAGATTTATGATACTGTGCCAAAGTGTTGAAGAGTAAGAGATTCAAGAGGCACTGCTCTTATAGTTATTAGTTCTCAGATCATGTCTGATATTAAAGAAAAGGTGACTGTATACAATTGCAGTGATCATCTGAAGCAGAATTGTTGCTTTATGTTGTTAATGGCTACAGCAAAGATTAAAGATGTGACAGGTCATTTGTCATCATGTTAAAATCCATTAAATTTATTTTTCACTTCATATGCCCCCAAAGAAGAAATAAGGAAAAAACTCCACTTTCTGAGAAACTACTTAGGAATTCCAGTACCACTTTAACACCATTTTTCTGTGATTTATTAACATAAGAAAACTCATGGATAATTCTCAGCAGTAGGCACAAATCTGAAAAATAAGTAATTAATATTGAGTGATATTATCCACATTAACTTGTCCTAAATTAACACTGTAGCAATAATTATACAGCTAAGTAATGTACTTGCATACATTTGTAATGAATGCCTAAATTGGCTGAAGAACCGCACACTGAGAAAAATATTTTTTTTCATTCTTCTGTATATTTCACACAATGTTCAGGGATAAAAACATAAATAACAAGTTGAACCAATAGGAAATTTTCTGAATATAGGTAATAGGAGGGATAAGAGGTCTAGCCCTTTGCTCTCTCTGGAACCAGGAAGACATGAGCCTTCTCCATCGCCATGTAAATAAGTAATATAGGTCTTGTCTGTGAAAATAATTCCACTCCTCCACAAGCTGCTAGCATGGTAGAGCTGCATGCTAAAATGGCAGCACATCTTTCAGGGCACTACCCCTTCCAAGTTTATAATCTGTAGCACGGCTGAAGCAGGTAAGTAACTTCTGCATTTATGTTTCCAAACCCACCAGAGCTCTTTTAAATATTTAAAAAAAAAAAAAAATTAAATCCTTCATGCTTGAAGAGTTTTTGCCATACACAGCTCTCCTAGTTTGAAACTAGGCAGTCACTAGGACTTCAGGATTCTATGATTCTATGATTCACATGTCTGAGATCCAAGTGCTATGTGCAGTACCCACCACCTGCCACTCCAGGGACCTTTGAAACCCACAAAGCCACATCTCTTAGTTTCAAGGTTTTTGTACATGTCTCAAGCACGTTCCTTCCTGCTACCCAAAGTAATACATTAGATCATGTTGTGTCAGGGAGTACCTGCAAGTTTTGGACATAAAATGGGTTCTTAGGTCACAAATTCATAAGCTGTTTAGTGTGCTTTCTTTAGTGTTAATTTGTGTCACAGCTGCAGTGATCCAGATCAACACCAACCTCATTCTACTCACCAGCAATCATAAGGTAAGAAAGTGGGAGACAGACTGCAGCAGTGAACTGCAACTGTGAGAGACTGTTTTGTCATAGGATTGGTGAGGATGGGAATAATTTATGTGAGTCTCTTGCCAAAATGATGCGACCACACATATCAGTTACTACAAAGCTTGATATAAAGTTATTTCCCCAGGTCTATTGCTCTGGATTGTCATCCTAGAAGGTTACTCCAGAGCTGAATACCCAGGTAATTTCATATCTACTCAGGGACATTCACAATTACTACCTGTTTTAACTTTCAGATTGCTAAAAATTGCTTGATGTTTTTATTTGCTAAAACTGTTTCAATTCCAGTGACTAGTTTTAGTTTGATTCAGACTGAAACCAAGACAAAAATAAAGACTCCAACTTTCATTTGCACCACTAATCTTGGGTTTTAGTTGCTTCTGGCAGCTATACATCTCAGCCGCAGTGCTGAGAGAAGTGGGAAGCATCTGGTTATAGTCAAGAATTTCAGGCAGCAATAAACCTTCAGAATTGAAATGAGCTTGATGATGCATTGGACATTCTGTTCTGTGTAAATCCCGTGAATTCTGAGCACAAGTGAAGCACTATTAGTAAAGGCTATAATTTCATATCAGAGTTCTGCTGTCATTCCACATCCTTTTGGCAGAGTCCTTCAGAACACTCTTATGCTTTGAAAGAGCAGTTTGCAGAACACAGAGTCAATCTGTATAGAACGCAAACATTTTTAAAAAAATATTTAAAAGGAATCTGTGATCCATAAACTCATTTTTGAGAAATTCTTTATCACTTATGAATTATTCAGATGCTAAGTAAAGATGGGCGATGTTTGCATTCCTTTAAAACAACCAGTATTACTATCGGTGGATGTTTTGACATTCACACATACAATCTCTGAAACAGCAAATTATTCACTGTAAATTATTTTTGAACTAGTTAAAAAAGTAGCTGTCTTGAAAGTATTGTAGCAAGACTCTTCATAGTCTACTTGTTAGTGGAAGTTTAATTCTTCAGCTACTTCAGAAGGTATCATTAAAGCACCACAGATTTTATCTAAGTTCTTTTGCAAAACTGAGATGGTTTGATTTGGGAATTTTTTTTGGTACTTCACCATGAGCTAGAGTTATATATTAAATTACAACATGTTTCTGTATGTCTTAAAGGACAGAACTCTTTGTTTTAGAACTCCAACCAAGTAAGAAACAGCAATAACAGAAATACAATTCTGCAATATACTTCATTTAAACCTTTAAATTATATATGACTAAGAGAGACTTAGGTGTGTGCTCCAGCACTGAATTGAATCCAGGATCCCATTCAGATCAAAAGTCTTCTGTAGTTTGGTCACGTGGTTTTGATGTCAGATTATGTAATCCTAATGTGGATTGCTCCTCAAGGGTAAGTGGCTTTGCTTTTACACTGAATGTAGTCTTTTGATTATGTATTTTGCTCCCACACAAATATCTGTGTGACTGTTCTTAGCCAGAAATTCATACTTATGAAGAAAAAATAACACCATCACTTTCTCAGAAACCCTAAGCATGTTCAGGTCAACTTAGTCCTTGAACTGATCAGCCCTTTTTAGACTCAAGCTATGCCTTAGCAGACTTCCTCTGAACACTCAAACCTCTACATTTTTATTCTCTTTTTAATATTTTTGTTGTGTTTCAATGACAGAGTGTTCTATGATAAAATACTGTGCAAGACATTATTCCATGTCTACATCAATGTCAAATGTTTTCATGATGACTAATATTAAAAAAATGAAATTAATTAGAGACCTATGAAAAGGTCCTCCAGAATTTAGTCAAAGAAAAAGATCAAAAAGACAAATAAATTAACAGGTTTTAGACAAATTAACTAGATAGATGATTCATCATCATATAACATTAATAAATTATTCTCTTAGACTGCTATATGAAGCAAATCATTATATATTTCTTTTGATAGACATTGTTATAGTATTAATCAAGATATTTTGTTAGTCACATCAATATAACAACTTTGGAGGAAAATTATTTTTCTAGACAGATGTCTGAAATACACTAATTCAACTGAATTTTTATATGGATCTTCCACTGACTCCTCATCAGAAAAAGATTATGAAGTAGATTTAGCTCAGCATTTCTAGCTGTGGAATAAAACTGAGATCAACCTGCAGAACAGTCTCAGCTTTAAGGAATCAAAAAAAAGGAAGGAAAAATTTCTACAGCTCTTGTTATTTCACTGGAGACAATCTGTAACTAAGAACATGTAAGACCTGTTGCTTACAATGTAGGGAACAGTGCCCTTAGTATTAAGAAAACTTTTTTGCCAAGTTTCATAAGAATGGTGCATACCTAAGAAGAAACTTCAAAACCTAAAAAGTGCAACCGCTGAGAGAAGTAAAAACCAGAGACTATAATTAAGTCCTCAAGTACAAAGTGTGTCAGTGAAAAGAAGGAGAAAGAAATACTGCATCTCTTCACTTCAAGAGTTTGGTGTCTGATTTCCAAGGACACAGTGTTTGCTAAAAATAAAAATATTTAATTTAAATTACTTGTATCTATATCCTTTCTCTATGCAAAAATAAAGAAGCAGTTAGTCTGAAACTAGAAAGTCTGATTTGCTAGTATTAGGAAAACATGATGTGGTCCTATTAAAAAGTATTCAGACAGATCTGACATGAACACCAATCTGAAATGGAATAGTTCAGTAATTAAGCAGTATTACATGCATAAAACTTATTGATGAAAGCAATTGTGCCCAAAAAAGTGGAAGTACCAGAGGCATTTTGACCTTCAGAACATTCTGTTTTAGCAGCCTCAAATAATGAGTGGCGGTTTATGAACTAAGAAATAAGACAGATAGTAGGTATGAGGAGAAATGCTTTTTCATAATTATTATTCTTGCTATGTATCCAATCCATATCTATGAAGATTAATGTTGCTGTTGCTAGGGTTTGAATATAAATCTTGTATTAAGCAGGTCTCCAGTAACAATTGGTAAAGGAGAAGCTGATGTTTCTCTCCATAGATATAATATGGACTCTGCTTATTAAAAAAAAAAAAAAAAAGGCAAAATTATCTGAGTGATAATTGGGATGGCCCAATTATGGCCCCAAATCCCTTCTAGGTCAGGCACCATTCATCATTCTTAATTATAGGCTCAGTTTCAGGAAAAGGCAGTGTGCCTACCACTGTCTGTTAGACCACACATGGTCTGTCTCTGTACTGTGAGAGAGCTGGTGCTCAAGCATTAGGCTGCTGCTGTTCGCATCATGTGCTGCTATGCTTCTCAGCTCCGAGCATCTGAAACGACACATAAGTGCTGTGCCATGTACACCCTTGAGACAGGTAGTACAGTCAACATTGCACCAGGTGTGGCTGTCCCCACCTCCCACACTCCTCCAGTGCTATCCTCACCAGGCTTCACAGCATAAAGCGCTCCTCAATGTACCTGCATCATAAATGAGGGCATACAGACATCTTTTCAACTCATTCTGGGAAAAGGAGACTTGGATAGGCTATGAAACAACTGCCAGGAACTTTGAACAGGAAAGGGACATTCATACAAAATTCCTGTGGTTTTAGGGTCACATAAGGATCAGAATGAAGTTGCAACGCATGTCTAATCAGCGAGGACATGTCTCTTGGTCTCTACCCTTGATCTTGTTTTATTTACCAGTATAGATGTAGGCAATGCCTGCCATTGGAAGAATCAACAGCAATGGATATATATAGTAAAGGCCATTCTGAGTCCCACTAAATGCCTTTTTCTGTTGTTTTCAAAATAAAAACATATCATAAATGGAAATCTAGTGAAGAATAAAAGAAAATAAGTGTCTGTGACACTTACCCTAATATTCTTCACAATTATTGTCAGTTCTGGAGGGAGACATGGGATATATGCATTTAGTAGATGTCTCTGAGCTTCTTTTCCATGAGTTTTCCCAGCTTCCCCTTCAGCCTATGTTCCTTTAAGTGTTTCCAACATCCTTTATAGCAATTCCACTAGCCTACACCTGCTGTGTGACACTTTGCTAAAATTGTTTTGAACCTGACTCCTATTAACTTGATTTATCCCTCATTTTATTTTGGACAATTTTATGTTTACAGTGGACTATCAATCCTTATCCAACCCCTCCCAGGCGCTCTTTTTTAAAGAGCTCTATCTTAACCTCTTTCTTTCATCATTTTTTTTCCAAAGGCCAACAGTCTTATTTCATTCTTTAATACAAAGAAACAGTTCTATACCTTTGATAATCCTTGTTCTTCTTCTCTGAACCTTTTCCAGTTTTCATAGATTCTGTTTCAAATGAAGGAGAGGGGTGAAGCCAGAGAATTATACAGCAAGATATGAAGTTCCTCGTTTTATTCTTTACTCCTTTTAAAAAAAATCTTAGCTTCGAATTGCCTTTTTAACCAGTATTGAGCTGAAATTTTCACAGACCCATTTATTATATCCCAAGATTTTGTTCCTGAGTGATAATGGCCAGTTCAGAGCCCATTATGTTGTGAACGTAGGCCTCCTCATTCCCATGTGCAGGGCTTGACATTTACCCACACTGAATTTCATCTGCCACTTTATTGGCCACTCATAGAATGACAGAACATTTTTGGTGGGAAGAGACCTTCAAGATCATCGAGTCCAACCTTTTCGTAGCCCTATCAACATCACTAAACCATGTCCTTCAAGGCAACACCTACCCATGTCTTAAACACTTTCAGCGATGGCGACTCAACCACCTCCCTGGACAGCCTGTTCCAATGCCTGACAACCCTTTCAGTAAAAAAATTCTTCCTAATATCCAGCATGAACCTCCCCTGGTGCAACTTAAGGCCATTTCCCCTTGTCCTATCACTCTCCACTAGGGAGAACAGACCAACACCCACCTCACTACAATCTCCTTTCAAGTAGTTGAAGAGAGCAATAAGGTCTCCCCTCAGTCTCCTCTTCTCCAGGCTAAATAGCTCCAGATCCTTCAGATGTTCCTCATACAACACATGCTCCAAATCCTTTCCCAGCTTAGTAGCCCACCTCTGTACCTTCTCCTGCATCTCCATAGCCCTCATACAGTGAGGGGCCCAAAACTGGACACAGCACTCCAGGTGCAGCCTCACCAAAGCCGAGTAGAGGGGCATGATCACCTCCCTGCTCCTGCTGACACCCCCATTCCTGATCCAGGCCAGGATGCCATTGGCCTTTTTGGCCACCTGGGCACATTGCTGGCTCCTGTTCAGCCGGCTCTCTCTGCTGTACCACATGTTTCTGGTAGGAATTAATTACTATCTGGAAAGCATAGGTTCCCTATTTGCATGTTCACATCTATCTTTGACTATATTTAGGTATTCATATACATTTATATATAATTCTCTGTCTTCCTTATTGTTAATAATATTACTTTTCACCATGAGAGCATTTAGACATCAGAATAGTCTTCCAAGAGAAGTGGTGGATTGCCCAACATTAGAGAGTTTTAAGGCTCAGCTTGACCAGATGCCAGGCCATTATCATTTAAATCATATTTCTTTACCTTAAAAGGTCGGGCTAGATGATCCTTGAGGTCCCTTCTATCCTTGTTATCTATGATTCTCTCATTTTTTTCTATTTTATTAAACTTGTTCTAATTTTTGACGAACCTCAAAGTTTCTCTCCCTTGTTCCCCTTTAGCATTCACTGAGAGGGTATTCAGGGGATTAAAGAGACCATTTGTCACCTGGCTGTTGGCTAAAACTTTGACATCTCTATTTCATCATTTGACTAAATGAAGAAATAAAATGGGGGACTTTATGCCTTATGATGTAATTGTTTAGGTTCTTTAAAACTTTGGGTGAGAAATTGTGCCAGAAGCCTAGCAAAAGTCCAAGTAGAATATATCATGCAAAATATCCTTACCCATGTGCTGAACTTTCAAATGACTCCAGTATGTTTGAGGCACAATTTCCCCACACTGACTCTTCCCCAGTATGTTGTCAGGTTTATCTATATGGTCATTAATGTATGCTTTATTATAGGTTCTACTGATTTACTCTGTGGAGATATAAAGCATATGGATCCTGTATTTCTTGGAATTCACCTGGATCAATTCAAAAGGTACTTTCATGTCTGCCAAGTACTTAAAGTACCAAGAGAACTCTAAGTAAAAAGATGAGAACTCCTAGGTGCATATCATTCGATCCTGGCAAACTGTCACTGTTCATTTTATTGTTGTTGATAATTATATTCCACTGAATGATGCCTAGCAGATTGTACTGTTTCCATCAAGTTTCTGCTATGTCAGTATTAATGTTTCTTAATCTGACAATTTAGATTTTCTTTTGCTTTGCTTGTGTACAGGTTTGGTTTACCTGATTTAAACAGATAACTGTTTAAATCACAGATAACAGATAACTGTTTAAATCTGTTTTAACAGATAACTGTTTAAATCACACTCTGTGTTAGGCTAATATCATCATGTGCTCTAGTGTTCACAGAGACCAACAAAATTTCCATAACATCATCCATAATAGATATGTCATCTTCAGCTGTGTGCTGTTCTGTAGTTGTCAGCTTTCTCCTATTCTTTCATTGAAAAGCTCTGTCCCAACTTCCTTCATAAATGCTAGCAGCTTGGTTCACTCTTCATTTAGATGAAGTACATCTCTCCCGCATGACCATCCATTATGCTAGAGGTGTCCCCAGTTTTTGATGCATCTGAGCCCTTACTCCTGGCTTCTCAACCTGGCACTAAATGTTTGCCTCTCTTCTTCCTCCTTTGGTCCCGCAGGGATTTTTGAGAGCACTGCAAACAAGGCTAGTTTAGTAAAAAGGCTAAATTCCACTCCTCCCCCTGCAATATCCCTCCTGCCTTTCACTCAATTTTTATTCCCACACACATCAGCTGCAGATCTCCTCTGTTTGCTAGCAGTTGGTAGAGACATCTCACAAGGCCTGGCACATTTGTGCACTTGGCAAGTAAGTCACCATGAAATTCTCTCTCCAGTCACAAATGTAGCTTGCTATTTTTCTGGTAGCAATTGCCCACCACTGCAATCTGCCTCTTGCTTCCAGTAGAGACTCTGCTTAAAGAGTCATTTCCTTGGTGCAGGTTGGCAAATGAGCAACTATCAGCAAGGCAGACTCCTGACTGGGATCCTTTGCCCAACTGCTGCCTTCCCTAAACCCCCCCGCCAGCCTCCAGCTGGTCTCAGTCCCTCCATGCCAATCTGAAGTGAAAATATGAACCTGTCTGTGCATCTGTGCCGTTCCTCAGCAGTGCTGGCTTTGCTGACTTGATTGCTGACTGATTAAGTACTGAAAAAGCTCTTGAAGAATCTCTGCAGGCTCTGAGGTCATTCAGTTCAACCACTCTAGCCTCAGAAGAGGTTTGTTTGTTTTTCTGGTGGAGTTACAACATACCTACAATATATACACATCTGCCCATGGAGAATGTACATGTTTGTATGATACTGGACACTGAAATGGTCCCTCCCCTTCACCTTCCTGCTGGAGAACATCATCTCTATTTCTTCTCTCTGTGAAGAAAAGTTGATTCCTAACGCAAGTATGCATATCTGATTCAACAAATAGCTTAAATTTAACAGTTAACTTCCACCTGAATTCACACGTGGCTTTCAGTTTCATCCTAATTATAACTATTTTTCAATACAAAGTCTTCACACAATAGACTACAACAAGAATAAGTTATTCACTCCTATATCAGCATATGCATTGCAGGGGGCACACAATTATTTACCTAGAAATCTTAATCATTTTTGTAATAGGTCATGAACTTTCTATATTTTATTAATATATCCGTATTTTAGTCACACTCAAATTTGAAGACCTCAATACAATGGAAAAGTATAGAATTTAAATTTTAATTTGAATGTAGATGAGATAGTCAGTTTACCATGTTTCATGAAAAACACAGTATCCAAACTGTATCTTCTTTTTGGAAGCAGAAGTCGCATACCTGTTCTTCTGTTTGATGTTAAGAGAATGAGGTTTAAAACGAAATATATTCATCTACTGCCAAAACTGAAGCTGCAGTTATATGAAGCCAGGTAAAACTCTTTCCAGAGCTATTAAGAAGACAAAAGAGCTCTGTGCTTTTCACACAATGCCAAATTTTGCTTGTAGTATTTTCATATTTTACCAATCTGTTTTTTTTGGTAATGTTTATGATTTATTTTTATGTCAGCTTATATGCTCTGTGATGTGTTACTTCAGTCACTGAATAAAGAAAACAATGATTTGAAACAACATTTCTCTGCTGGCACCCAGCTTCTAGCAAATATTCACTGCGTTCATTTTTTGAACATATTTACAAGAACAATAATAACATGTCTTTTCAAAATGGCTTTCTTTGAGATGGATTGCTTTTCCTTCCTGTAGTTGTGTATGATTTGTATGCAAAGAACTCCAGGAAACGCATAGGTAGCTACTATAAAAATTAGCATTGTAGTTATAAGTTTATTATAGATGCTTTTTCTTTACCTTTGAAAAACATAAATGGTTTCATTGAATAGTAATTAAATAAAACGTCCATATAATTTATTGTAACCAGTTAAGGAAAACAGAAATACAATATTCTGTATTCTTAGGATTAAAATGCTGATTAGATTGCCGAAGATTTCCAGGAAGAAGATTTCAGTGGAAGTCTCAGATCATTTCATATAACACTTATGACTTAATAAACCCCAATAGTTTATTCAAATATTATGTTAAAGTAAATAGTCTGTGTTTTTTTTATGATAGAAACACCAAAAAACCTCAACATTTATTTTTGAGTTAATAGATCGTGGTCTTTTTTTTTCTTTTTTAGATTCCCAATAATGGGTGGAAATAATTACAACAAATCTAATTTGTTGATTTTTAAAAAAATTTTATAAGAAACAAAAAAAAAATCTAAACCAGTTAGAATTAGAGATTTTCCAGATACTGTTCAATAGAGAGAAAAAAAAAAAGCAACATTATGATTTACAATGTTTTCAGTGGGTTTTAATTCAGTTCAACAAGATGCCTATATATTTGTGTAATCTGGAACTAAACCACACTCCAGTCTCGTTCTTGGAGAGTTTTTATTGATATTCACATTAAATTCTATTTTTTTTTAAACGTCATCATATTAGTCATAGCTGTATGTGAATATATCACCTAAGCAACTTTTTGCTAGGTTCTTTTTTTTTTTTCCAGATGCTCTGCAAAGGCAGTTATGTCTCCATACTACATGTATTTATATCTCTTTTTCCCCATCGGAATTTATCTACATAAGATAATTGTATCACCTATATTGCATTTTTATTTGAGCATTTGACATAAAAATCATGCATTGTAAAATAGTACTGATCCCGTTCTACAGGTTGGGAAATGAGGTATTAAGAGGAAAAGCAATTTTTAGATCAATGATAGGGAAATGATTTGAAGGCAAATTGAAGGATAATGGTATAATCACAGGTGCTCTTCTGTGAAAAAGATACTAGCTTTCTATGGTTAGGTATAGTAAAAAATAAAGTCAAACTAAAGCAGAACACCATTATATGTGAAGTACTGAAATTCTATTTCTTCATTTTACTCTAAGTTAATATGGAAATGTGGTGTAATATAGATTTTTCCATGATTTATCTGATTATTTTAACTACTCTGTCAATCCCTTTCCAATAGCCCAAGGACTACTACTTTTTATATGAGAACATGATAAAAGCTGGAACAGTGAATACACTGTTCTTACGTGGTACAAGAACCCCAGTCTGACAGTGGAAACCAGTGAAAAATAGTTTGTGGAAGACAAAAAGACATGATTATCACCCCATAAAGGGAAAAATGCTATAGTCAGTAACAGTAATAAGCTTTTAAGCCTGTACAGCCTCCATTCTCAGCTAATAATACACAGTTTACTTATTGGAATGCATACTGAATATTCCAATAGCACATCTTCCCGTTAGGTCCCCATGTGTTGCCTGATCTACTCAAGAGGTGGCGTCCCTGGTGGCAGGGAGGCTGGATTAAAATGATCTCTGAGGTCCCTTCCAGCTTAGGCCATTCCATGATATAATGTTTGTCACCAGTTAGCTATAAGCAAATTCTGCCTTTGCCATTTGTTAACACACATTCTTCACAGCTTTTAAGGACCTCAGGTGTGCTTGTTTATCCTGTAGTCTTTCCTGTGCTTGCCTAAATGTTGACTTTTTACAGTATAACTAATTTTTTTAACGTGTTTGAAAGATATGGCTTAGCTGTCTGAGCAAGGTCACAGAATACCTTTTTTTTCCACACAAACTTCATGTTACTCAAAACAAAAGGAACAGATGGTTCTGATGTCTTGCTGTGGTCACCTCTTCTTCACATTTCTGTGTCTGATAAACAGACATTGCTTGTACTTAGTTGCTTGCATTCTGTTGTTTCTGAAATACTACTTAAACAGCATACCTATGAGTGTTTAAGCTACAAAATTATGGGATTTTGTATTCTATGTGATCATCTATTCTAATACAGTAAATCTCAAGTCAGCCTCAAGTGCTAGGAATGACTGGAGGTTTGGATTTTGTGCCTTTTTCAGATATGATCTCCCTGTGATCTTTCCTTCTATTTTGTTGGCATGCTAGCATGGCTGGTGGCAGATGCCATTTCAACATGAGAGCCCAGCATGTCTACAGCAAAATGGAATGAGAAGGGATGCCTAATAGAGCAGCATCTATGGTACTATGATTGCTGTTGAAATGTAGAAAGAGAGCATGATTGATTATGAAAATACAGATAATTAAAGGGTAAAACCAGTCCTCTCAGCAGGGACAAAAGCCCTTGCATGCACCACCTGTGCTGAGGAGACATAAGCCTAGCCAGGTTTGCATTGTGGGATCCTATACACTCCTGCTATCCCAGCCTGTCATTTTTCCACAATAAAACATACATTAAGATGGTATACTGAGTTCTTTACAATATATTCTTCTACAAGTCACCAAGAATCATACCAATATATCAACTCTGTTCCTATTTTTCATCATCTTTTCATTATCTTCAGGGAAGGATGAGAGAAGAATTTTTAGTTTGCTGGTGTCTTCCTATGCCTCTGTCATCCCCAGGTGAGTCTTTTGTTTAGTGGGAGGAAAAGATGCTCAGGTTGCACCTGACTCTTCCCAGGTATGTACTACACATTACCCAAGCAGATTTTTGTAAAAAAAAATGACTGTTTATTAAGCTGTCTAATTATGAAGCTTTTCTCAAACATTGTACATAAATTCACATTGGACTGCAAACTGGTAGAAACTGCAATTTCATTACAGCACCCGTCAAATCACAGTTTATTTGAGGAGAAATAAATAGCAGTCAAGAATGAGAAAAGACTAAGATTTTACAATTTAAAGTCATGAAATATCCAATGTTGAATTCTGTTTATCCTTCACATCTGACTCCTTTTAAAAATTTTTTCTTCTAGCACTCTTTTCTTCCTCTTACTTAATAGACCATTTTTTCACCCAAGTTTTCTCTGGTTTTGTATGTTTAAATGTGTCTACTCCCAAGAAGTTCAGCTGGATTTGCTTGGAGAACAGTGAGGAAAAGGGATTATAATGCTCCTTTTTTTTTTTCTTCCCTTTTTTTTTGCCCTGTTATGGTCTGAAGAATGTTACAACACTTTTCGTTGTATAACTGAAATGACTCACACTTCAAAAAATAGGCAGTGTGGGGAGGTGGAATATTTTGTGAATTAATTTCAAACGCAATGCAAGAGATTTTATGTGCCTTCAAACCTACTGTTGGTCCCTTTTCATCAGGAAAGATACAATGAGTTTGAACACACATATATGTCCTTCAGAAATCCATGAGGATTCAACAGAGGTTGTAAGTGCAGAGGCCAGACAGGTGGCTTGTTTCACATGAAAGTTCATTACTTTTATTAATAATTGAGGATATAAAAGTTGGGGGCCATGTGCTAAGATCTCATTCTGTTTGCTTTAATATTTTTATATTACCAGCTTCCACCAAACAAAACCAAATGCTGACATTCCCACTTCTACCTTTTTACATTATCATAATGCAGTGATATCAGACATACTTATTTAAAAGTTAAATTTCACTCTCGGTCATTTGAATGCTATAAAAAAACCCTTAAAACACTTAATGACATGAGAAAGTTTGAATTATTTCAGTTTTCAATGTACAAATCTTCCTTTCTCAAAACTCTCTGGAACTCATTCTCCAGACCTGATGCTAGCACAATTACCATTGACTTCCACAGGAGGTTTATCTACCTAAGGACTGTAGTATTGGAATCTAAATAATTAAATACTAAGGTTTTAAAAAAGGTGAATTCTGACTTCAATGATGTATCATCTGATGTCTTTACCAGGGTCCTGAAGGAAGTAACAGGCCTTGACAATCTTGACCAGCCTCCCCTATGATCCTTCTCCATGCCCCTTTAAGCTCAGGCTGGGGCCTCATGAAGTGTTGTCTGGGATTGTCCATGATGTCGAAGCATGCAGAGATGTGGTTTCTGTTAAGAAATGTCAAAGGCAACCACAATTTCTACAAATACTTGGTATGTTTGATGGAACGTGTTTGATCTACTATGCTAAACAGTTTACAAAGGTGTAAGCTACTGAACAGTGCGGCAACATTCAAACATACTAGTTCAAGGTGTACAACTTGAAAATTATACCCCTAGATATTCTGTGTAGGCCTGATCGTTGAGTTTTGAGAGCTATATAATGCATCACTGTGCAAAACAGCTGTCTCCAGTACAGCCTTACACGCTACCACAGGGACCAGCCTGGTGAAATTTTCCTTTGACATCATACACTTATTCTCGGGGCCCTGATTGCATGAACAGGCATTACAGCCTGACCAGCCTTGTGTGAAGCCTCCATTCACATGTTATGCAAGCAGACTCAAGAACTCTATTTAAGCTTGGGTCTGGGCTCACAGAGCTGGCCTGACCTACGTTGTGGGTGTGCCATCTCCAGTCCTCTTTCTGGCCCTGTCTCTTTGATGAACCTCAGACTCATGTTGTAGCCTGCTGCTCCTGACTGAACTTCCTGGATGGACCCTGAATTACTTCCCTTATCTGGGGCTGTTACTACCCCCTAGCTGTGCCCACCTAGCTCAGGTGCTGCAGGACCGTGCCCTGGTCAGTAAGGACACTGTACTGTAGTCACTCTCAGCTCCTGGTTCTTCCCTTGAGGAGCAGTCTTGAACTTGCTGCTCTCCGATACGTATCTACTATGGGCTGGTTGGTATTTGAATGTAGCACATCTAGATTTGAGCAAGAGATAGGCAACTAGGCAGTTCTCTGGTCAGATTATGTAACAACCTTACATGAGTGCCTTTTTCAGAGAAGTGTAGATCACGTTATCAAAATGAACATCTTTCAAAAGAAAAACTTCTTAAAAATTATTGATACTGTGCTTTTCTTTTCCAAACAAACATAGAAACTGTATTTATCACTTTGTTGATCGGATACCAATATTTGACTTCCACTTACATCTTTGTCACAGCTGAAACGACCTTAGCTAACCATTTTTGTCTCAAGCACTTGTTTACAGGTGAATGCATTTCAGTCACATCAGTAACTAAATTTTTCACATTATTTTTGACAAAATGCGTTGAAATGATTGACAGCAAAGGAGGCCATCAGTCAATAAAGGTGGAAGGCAGCATAAATGATGCATCACACGACTTCCCAAACTATGAGCAAAGTCAGGCAGGGCACTGGAAAATGGAAACAGCCTGAATGAAAAACAGGATATTGTGCATTTGTGCAGAGCAATTTCAGCTCATGAATTTATAAAGGTGTCAAATTGTTATGTAAATAAGAGAGGAGAATAGTTCTGGTGTTTTCTAATTAACTCTTCAGGAGTCACAAACCACAGTCACTCAGACTCCAACCTAGATCTAGATTAGCACCCAGTGGCAATTGCAGCTTTTTGATAGGATGGAGTCCCATGGTAGGATCCTAAATACATTTCATACAAAAACCCAAAAGCATCCAAATATTTTATTTTCTTGCAAAAAGACTCGTGGACAGAAACTATCCCTATGAACAGACCCTTGTAATAGCGCCAAAAAATACATTTTCTATGATTACTAATAAAATGTACCTCTATGTAAAACTCCCAGGACAAATTCAGGGTTTTGAGCAAGCATTAATGATCTATGGAACGTGAAGGCTTCTCTAATCTCTTTGTGATTCTCAAGTCTCAACTTGATGTATAGATACATGGATCAAGGTGAGTTCTTATGTTGACTTATCAGCTACTTAGGAAGAGATATTAAGAAGAAGCAAAATGAGATGTTGGATTTTTTTTAACCCTGTCTATGCCTGAAGCAGAAACATAGTCACCATATTTCTTGTGTAATGATAGTGGCATTTGCTAGCTGTAGATTTTAGTAAATCAGAATTATTATACTATACTGAAAGGAACAGTGATCTCAGACACATAATTATAATGCTTTCCCAACGTGCCTGTATCTAGAGAATGTTTTCTTTGAGAGCACATGGAATTCCTTGCAGATGAGATCAGACTTAAAAGTTATGATTAAATGAATTTAAGTACAGTAACTTTTATTTTGGTAAATTTGAAAGCAAATGAAAATTATGTTTCCTGAAGAACATAATTTAAAAATTACTCAGGTTCTCAATTGTTTCCTGGAAAACAATTTTTTCCAAATGTAAGAGCAGAGACATGTTAATGCTAGAAAGCAATGGGAGTCAGATGGCAAAGAGGTAGAAGCAGCAGCAGCTCTTCAGAGCAACTGCTGAAAAAGCCACAAAAGAGCATCCCTCTTGCCATCCGGGCCAGCTCATCTAGAACCAGTCATGTAGCAATTTGCGGGTTTTGGGTTTTTTTTTAAGCACAGTTACACTATCTGGAAAAAAAAAAAAGTAGATGAGAACATCCATAGATACCTTTAAAGAGAAAGAGCACAATATATGAAATGAAAAGATAGACATATCCTGTCAGAATTGAAGAAACTAGAAAAGCATCTATTAAACACTACATGTATAATATTTCTGAAGAGAATTTAGGAAGAAGCCTAGGCAAAAAACCTATTTCTGATATTTTTTAGACTATATATTTTTCCTTTTTGGTTTTGTAATGGATAGATAAGAGAAATCTCTTTCTTAAGTTAAATATTTTTATTTGTCCAAAATACATGGGTTTAGAAAAAAATCACAACAAGATAGGTCATGTATAACACACCAAATTCACATCTCATTTAAAGTAAAATCTCACTGTTTTCTAAAATCTGTTACTGCACTCATCTCCATGATGTTCAAGCATCTTCACATACTGCATTAAAGAATATGACACTTAAATACAAAGAACAATCTGAACTGCTTGGAAAGTTGAATTTTGGTAGGGAGCTATGACTTTGGTTTTGCTATTTTCATTTTTTTTTTAATGCAAGTTTAATCTCCTGAGGGTAAAAAATTAACTGGAAATTTGCAACCTCTGTAGAGATTCTTAGTACTAATCCTGAAAAATGAAAATACTTTTGCAGACGAGAGTTTAAGAAGAGACGAGTCATCAGTCAATTACCAGGCAGGTGATTATATATCTGCTCAGAAACAGACCTGTGATTAAGGGTATGAGGGCATCAGTAATATTGCATGTGCTAATGAGCTGGCACTGACCCACCAGGAACTCCACAAAGACTTATCAATGTATTTATACACACACACACATATGGCTATACACTTTATATAGATATGTGTGTGTATATATATGACTTCCATTTTCTTAATTTGGTTTAAAATCCAACTACTCATGAAAGACGTAAGCTTCAAAAAACAAATAAATAAAAGAGACACTTCTTTCATGACTACTTCCAGGACTCTAGACAAAATATACTGGAATTTGCTCACACAGGGATATAAGAAAAAGAGTTTGGATTTCCTATAGCTTTTCAATAAATTTTTAGCAACCAGGATACTTGTTAAAATAACAGTGAAATTAACCATCTAGTCCTCCTTGCTCCCAATTTTGTGGAATGTTCTTGTCTTACTTTAAAGTACCTCAAATTGAAACTGAAGTTTTACCTCAAGATGAGTATAAACTTTAGTCCATGTAAAAATATTTTTGATGCTCCTCATTTGTGCAACATCATTACACCCATAGGGATTATGTCCATAGGCTCCTGCCCATAGGAAAGGAGCGGGGAGGACTGTCTAGGTAACCCTCAGAAGAGAGCACAAAGCATATACTGCAATTAATAGGTCCATATCTGTTATGTAAAGCATGAACTCAGTATCTCAGAACAAGACAACTGAGGACAGTTAAAGGCTACTGGGTTTTAATGTCAGGCCAGCTGAAGCTTACGCTTATGCTCCAAGACCCAGCAAGCCTTTGCTTGAAATAGGAGCCACTGACTGCAGATCTTGGATCTATCTGCAGATAAAATAATTTATTACTATTTCTCAATATGAAGATGTACAAAGGATGGACTGGTTTCTTGAAATTCAGCTTCACCAGCTGAACATCATCCCTCAAACATTTCCAAAGACTGATCAGAGACAATTTCACATTGATTGTTGCCAACTGTTTAGTGTCACAAACACAAGGTCAGTTTCACCTCTTCACCAAGAATGTGTTTTTTCTTCTGTGTACTCAGTGTACACACATGATTACACACTAAACACAATTTTTGGAATACTATATTCACAGAATCATAGAATGGCATAGGCTGGAAGGGACCTTAGAGATCATCTAGTCCAACCTCGCTGTCATGGGCAGGGACGCCTCTCACCTAGATCAGGCTACTCAAGGCTCCGTCCAACTTGGCCTTGAACACCTTCAGGGAGGGGGCAGCCACAACATCTCTGGGCAATTTATTCCAAAGTCTTGCTGCACTCGTATTGAAGAATTTCTTCTGAAGATCCAGTCTAAATCTGTTCTCCTTCAACTTAAATCCATTTCCCCTTGTCCTAGCGCTGGACACTCTTGTAAAAAGTCCCTCCTCAGCTGTCCTGTAAGTTCCCTTCAGGTATTGGAAGGCAGCTATTAGGTCCCCCCGAAGTCTTCTCTTTTCCAGACTGAACAATCCCAGCTCCCGCAGCCTGTCCTCATAGCAGAGGTGCCCCAGCCCCTGGATCATCCTTGTGGCCCTCCTCTGAACACGCTCCAACAGATCCACGTCCCTCTTATGGATAACCATCCCATTATCATATTTGATTCTACTCAAGCAGAGGACAGAAATTTTCTTGTGTCTACATGTCCTCTGTTGTCTATCAGCTGTATTGAGTTGCATTCAATGTCAGATCATTTAAAGGTTAACCATCTGAGAAGAGTCTCCAATTCTTTCACTCCCAACTTTAGAAATATTACAGTTTAATGCCTAGATTTATTTGCCAAATCACAAACAAAAGAAAGGCAAAGACAAGTATGGCTCATTTCATTAATATATACAAAAATATATGTGACATAGTATATTAATGCTTCTTGTCTTGAAAATTGTTCATGCCACATTCCATCTTAAGAGCTCCCATAGTCACTCCTGGACAAACATATACCCTTATTAAGAAAGTTATATTGATTTATTCATAATCTTTTCCAAACTAATAAAAAAAAATGGAGTGGGAGGCCTCTAAGGATTACTTTGAGGTCCCTTACTTACATGTTTATGTTCTATGTGTTACACCAGCAGCAGGTTTACCACAGAATAGAACAGATGCATGAGTTCCCCATAAGACTTCTCTTGGTAGAAGAATCCTCACCTGGCTCAGCTACAGTCTCCTAGGTCTTGATCTACAATGACTTGATGCGGTGTTTATTATCCTCACCTTGGATTTTATTTATCTAAAGCATTCATTTCTGTTTATGGGGATATCCTCTTTATAGCTCTCCTTGTTTAAGGAGGATTTTATTTTTTTAAAGCAGGTCTTACAAATCCTATTTTATTTTTCCCCCCATCAACATTATGACTAGATTTGCATCAGATATGCCTAGTTTTATACCTTATACTTTTAAAACTGTCACTGATTGAGATTCGCAAATGCAGTTTTACCATCTGTTGACCATTTACTCAGGACTATTTACTCAGTTAAGATTTATTTTTCATTCTTCACTGAAGAGAATGTAATTTTAAGTTTATGCTTGGTTTAAATTTCTGAGATGATGTCAAAATGTCAAACGTCAGAAAAGGAGCCCCTCCATATTATTACAAATATTTTCTGCACATATAAAACAGACACATTTTTATTTTGCAGGACTGCTAAGCTAGCTCTATATAATAAAATATAAAGTGGTTACTCACTTCCCCTGAATACACCCAAAAAGTGTATGCCAATAATTGTAACCACAGAATCTATGAAACTTAATTTCTTTGTGAACCAAATATTTTGCTTATTATAATTTTTTTTTTTCATTCCTCCATTTCCTCTGTTACTTTTCTTGCATAAAAATACGTTCATCTTATGTTTTTTAACTGGACATTAACAATAAGGAAATTATATTCTGTTAATTTTTATTTATAAAACCCCTTGCACATTTATTGCTTATATTCTTGTTTAAAAGGGTAGAGATACATTTGGAGTCTAAGTGTTTGTCTGTCATTACAAAATCAGACCTTTCCTATTAACTTTAGGAAACAGAAGCATTAAATACAACAGGAGCATTAAGACTGAAAGCAGAAACAAGACGAGTGTGTTGGAAACTTCAAGAAGAATGACAGAAACCAAAATTCAGACCTCAACCTGTCCTACCACAAAAAGATTAATAAATATTTCATGGAAAACGTTGCACCACTCAAAATAATAATTGTCAGCCCAGCATAAAGAAAATAGTTTTCAGGCTACTATGGTGATGAAGTAAAATATAAGTTTATTTTATGTATTCAGGAGTCAATTTCATGAATTTTTGAAGAGCAGATATTGCTTCAGAAGTGCAATCGACATTACCGCCACACCGATTAATGCTAAAATACACTGTTGTTCCCTACAGGAAGTGATTAGTTATTCACATTTCCTCCGTAGTTGGCTATATTTTTTTCATGTAATACATAGAAATGTTTATACTTGTCCATTGCAAACTGTCCCCATAGTAAGTGGGCTGTATTAAATTCCTATTCAGATATATTTGATGCCATAATAATAGATTGTCTTTATTACCTCTTAAAATAAGCATCCCCTTCCAACTAACTCCCTAAACATGGTTTTTCAGCTTTTTGAAAACTTTCTCAGTAATATACACAGAAAATGCACAGTACTTGTGGAAGAACTAATCTATATAATAACATGTCGAGGTATTGTAGAAGTCTGGTTCCTTGCCTGTGGGCATTCAGCATCTGAATTGATATAAACAGACAAGGGAAAAGGAAACGGTGCTCCAGAAAAGCAAACTGGAGTAATTACATTCAAGGTGCATACATACATGTAGAAATATGACACAGCACAAACAACACCATAATGGCAAAATTTCAAAACTACTAACAAAACACACCTGCAGCAAAGATGATATACCCATCTAACTTGTATATCCTGATAAAATCATACTGATTCAGACAGTGATTAGAATCACTTTGGATACACTGTGATAAGGATTTGAACTAATGCTTTTAATTCTTTGCGTTTCAGGAATGAGAGCTTTCAATTATGCATCAATCTGTGTCTTCCTGTACTACATCATGAATATAAAGTATCAAAGTGTTTCTTGCAGACAAAACCAAACAGTTAAACCTGCAGTGTGTGTGCAAGTATGGAATTCACCCTTAGGCAATGGGTCATAAAAATAGCTAAAAATCGTTTTAGCCTTGCTTAAGTCTTACTTTGTTTTGTTATGAAGTTCATAGATTATTTTGCATTGGACAAGTGTCTATAGGTGAAGTTCACCCTAACACATTTTCTGGGTCATAATTTCTTTGATTTTCTCAACATTTTCACGTATACCTTCTCTTCTTCTTATAAGATTATCCCATATTAAAGTAAAGATTGGGATAGCTTTGGAGCACCAATCAGATCAGGGCATAATGTTCATCACTACATACAAGAATGTTGGCATTTCAGCTCCTTGACAACAAAATGAATAGAGTTTAACCATTCGTACTTGAGTACCACAAAGTTTTCTTCTTTAAATTTTTAAATTGTCCCGACATTTAGTGACAAAGGCACCTTATAAAAGACCTGAATACAATCCCAAATATTCTATTATAGGAAGACTGGACAAAGCACCTTCAGTTAAGTAATTTGAATTGGGTATCAGAAATGCATTTTTATGTAACCTATTAGATAGCAGTGGCAGAAAATGTACCTTACTAGAAATTAAGAATGCAATGTGAATTTAGGGAGTAATATCTTTTCAAGGATAAGGATTGACTGAAGAAAAAAGGCCTTTGAGGGAAAAAATAATTAAAAAAAAAGGCAAAACCAGAAAATACTTACACTTAAACTTATAGGAAAAACTTAATCAGTGAAGAACACTGGGCAATTCCAGAAGTGTACAGTAAAATAAGAGGTCCATAAAATATCATCTAAACCTGCTTAATCATTGAATGAGTTGTTCTTATTTGTTTTCCAACATGACTGTTTAGGTGTGAATGAGAGGAAAGGCCTTATGTTATTTTTTAGCATCAGACCCTTTCTACAAGTAGGTGTTTGGCATTCTCAGTAGAGTATCAAATAAGCCTTCTAAGATTTTCTACTTTGTGCCAAATTGCATGAGAGCTATGGAGAAACATCATGAATGATACATATTTACTGTGATACCCTAGTTACTTTTGTTTCTCTGAAAGATAAACTTGTCTTGGCCTAAAGCGTAGCACTGGGAAAAAATGAACGAGGATAGATGTGCCACTCAAATTCTCCTTTGTTAGCAGCATCTTCCAACTCAATCTCCAATGCATTTTTTTGAAAGTAGGAAAGAAACACTGGAGAATGGACACATCCTTTTGACTTCTGAGTCTATGTAGTGTTCACTAAGTCCACATAAACTCATTCTATAAAATATAATTGAACTGTGTGGGAGACATCACTGCAAGGCTTGGTTTCCTACCACAAAATCCCTCTGCCATAGACAAGGATATTCTCTGCACTTCCTGTTCAATAATTTTATATTCTGAGATTCATATTCTACTGCTAGTATTACATCACAGAAACTCATTTTTTTCCTTGAATTCTTCATATTTCCAGTGAGAACAGAGACTGTATTTTTAAAATGTTTTCTAATAAATGTTAATTTTTAATTAATGAATTGCAGTTTTTTGTTCCAGTGATAGCAGTTAGCTTGTCACTTAATGAAGGAAAAAAAAAAATATCATGATGCAGAAATCAGTGTTTTATTATGCAGTATCTGTTGACCCTCAACATGGGGGATCAAAGTCAGGAACATTATGAATTAATAATACACCATTCCGCAGTTTCCTAGAAAATTGAAAGTAGTGATCTTTTTTTCCTCTATTAGAAATAAAAACATGCAGACAACTGGCTTTTTAAAAAACAAAAAAAAAACAAAAAAAACAAACAAACAAAACCCCAACCCTTGCTTTATGTGTAACAAATGCACACAAAGTAAATTGAAAGAACATATCTTGTATGGAAAGGTAGCCAGGCCTAGTACTTCTAACATCACCACAGTCTTTTTCAACGGCTCTGCTTTTGATTAATACCCACCACCCTCAAAGTTCAGGCTTGCTCAAATGGAGCAGCAGATCATCTTAGGTATGGCAAACAGCCATAGGCTCAAATTTTTTTACTCAAGAAGGTGAGAAAGGCAAAGTTCCTCCTCATGTATACAAATAAAACAACTTGAAAATAACTACATTCAGACTTCCCTATAGGAGTTTCAAGACTACTTTATGCATTAAACTAAACTGTTGATGATTCTTGTGCAGAAAAAACAAACTTCAGCCTGCGTATCAGTCTTGTCACAACAGTGAAAATCTAAGCCTGAAATTCTCTGTTAAAGAGCAAAGCCCTTCCTAAAACCAAGAGTTTAAAAAATTACATACTTTTAGAGGAAATGGTGAAGTTTTTGCTAAAAGAGTAACAATAAGTCAAAAAGAGCAAAATTAATCATGTTGTTTTATATACATTTGTGAATGATCTGAGTGTGGAAGTAGACAAATATTACTTAATTTGCAGTTATTATGGCTACATACTTCAGTAATTTTTCACTGCCACCAAACAGATTCATCAGTTCACACAAAATAGTTAAATCTGACAGCAGTTGTTTTTTTCTCTTATTTTTTAAGTTTTTTGCCTATATCTTTCTAAAAGAAGTCCCTGAAAGTGAAGCAATGACAACAATTTTTATTCAATGTGATTTTCTTTTCCTAGCTCTGGTTACAGTTAGGGAATCCTTTCCTACTTTTTTGTCTGGTCTTATCAAGGCTTTAATATGAGATATAACAGTTTCACCTAGCTTGACTCATTGCAGACTATTAATAGTCCTCAAAAAACCCACAAACGCCCTACAACCCACATATACAAGCAAACTCTTGAGGAACTCCTACCAATGACAACAGTTTACAGCAACAATGAGTCAGACTAACAGGGAAGTATGATGATATCTTACTGAACTCAAGTATTTCTTTGAAGTCTAAATTCATCTGGAAATTCAATTTTCTGTTTTTGTCACTCATTGGCTCTTAGGGAAAAGCCTCAGGTTTGAAATTCTACCTTCCTCCCATTATCACTACATTTCTTTCTTTCTTTTTTTTTTTTAATCTAAAAACTTCTGTGCATTTTCTGTGAACTGTAATTCCTGACAGCTGGAATTATAATCTTAGTTCTTTTAAAGAGGTCATAATCTTTCACCATCAAACACTGACTTGATAACATAACTAATTTCTTGTAATTCATACCTTCTGCATAAATTGTTTAATGAGATACTTTACATAATAAATAATAAAAAAACCCAAAACATTTTGTTGCAGGAAAACACAGCAATAGCTATAATAAAGTAAAATTTCAATCTAGAAGATGCAGTAAACTCGTTTTCCTACTAGACTTGGACAAGCCAAAAGTCGATAACAATCAAAGAACCCACTTCTCTCAGACAATCCAGATATAATCATAGAATCTAGGATGGCTTGAGTTGAAAGGGACCTTAGAGATCACCAACTTCCAGGTCCCCTAGCACTGGCAGGACATCTCTCACTAGACCAGGTTGCTCAAAGCCACATCCAGCCTGGCCTTGAATACTTCCAGGGATGCGGTATCCACAGCTTCTCTGGGCAATCTGTTCCAGTGTCTTACCACCCTCATAGTAAGGAACTTCTTCCTAATGCCTAATCTAAATAATGGGGAAAAGAATTAGAAGACACGTATGTATCATAAGCAATACTTTTTAACAGTCTGCAGGTGACTAATCTGACAAAAGCTTCGTATACTTCTTTTATTGTTAATAAAGTAAATCACTCCTGCTAGAAAACCAGAGCTGGTAACTACAAAGAAATTTAAAAGTTTGAAAATTTATACTTCCTAGTATGCCTATATTTACTAGCTAATCATACTTCCTAGTGAAGTATCCTAACAATAGACACTCCATCAGATCTGAGCAGCCTATTAAATCATCCATCATAATGGCATGCAAACCAGAGTATTCTTACATGCCCACGTAACACTCTAGCAAAATGATATTCACAATACTAGTCTCAATACTAGAAATTCTTAGCAAGTTTTAAGAACCAAAATGCTAAGCTGTAAGTGAACTGCTATTCTTCAGTAACATACAGCTTTAAGGAAAAAAAAAAATCTTGATTACAAAATCAGTATCTCTGTGAAACAGTAGACTAATTTAAACATCTTTTACATCTGTTGATTTGTGGTTGTTCCATTTAAGACAACTTTCCTACAGTAAATGATCCCAAATATTTTCCCTAGGCAAGGGAGAAAAGGATGTTTGTGACTGTCTTCTGATGCATTTTTTCCTGAAAACAATATCTGCAATTCATTGTTAATAGACTATTCCCATTAATGAGTGCTATGCAGTATGTACAGATGTTGAGGTTTTGCGAAGTACATTTCTTGGCTGGTGGAAGTTTGACAAAAACTCATTCTTTTTCTCCTTTTCTTCCTCTGGAATTTCCTATACTATGCCAGAAACAGAAGTATATAGATATAGGAAGGGATGGAAGAAATATCCTTTTCAATCTGATTTACAGTGAAGATATGATATTGTGCATGATATTTAAAACTTCCCTCGTGGAATAATCAAAAGAGTCTCTGTTTACATCTGTACTAACTCTTCTGTTAAATCAATGGGGAGAAATAGTCGTATACATAAGTAGGAGTAGGATTAAACACTGTGTCATACTTTTCACTTCAGTTACTTAAAAATGTCTTAAGAAAGTCGTCATAATCCAAAATAATACCTAATATAGTTAAATTCTTCAGAGTAAACATATTTTTTAAGAAGGCCAGAAAACAATGATAATTTGTAGTAAGTTCTTAATCTGGTACATTGAGTGCTTTCCTCTATCACATCAGGGGAATTTTCTTTCTGCCAGTATTACCTCATGCAACACAAGAATATATTTCATGTATATTCTACGAATCTAAAGTAGCAGTCAGGGCTCCCTTTCCAAAGCAGTCATATCATCAGCATCGTAGATGGAAAAATACCAAAAATAGATGAAGAAGAGGGATTCTCATTTATATTGGCTTTTTACCTACTGTAAATGGCCAAAAAAATTAAGAATCTGTTATTCTTTTACAACAGATGATACAAATTCATGTCTGAAACAGTAGCTCCAAGTACTCAAAAGATCTGGTTTCTACCTTCTAAATAAAGATTCTTAATAAAGAAAAAGTCTGCTAACCCAACAGTATCCTTCTCCCCTGTGTTCTCCTTGTCACAGCAGTTATTCATCCAGTCCCAAACTTCCTCTCTTTCATTTCCCAAAAATTAAGGTACAGAAGGGTTGACATTTCAGAGGACTCCAGAGTCCTCTGTTTTTCTATGTGCTTTTTAGAAGAATAAACTTTAGGGGGCCGGTTAGCTCAGTGGGTTGAGCGCATTACAGACAACACCGAGGTCACAGGTTCGATTCCCGCTCAGTCCCCATGTGTTGCCTGGTCTAGTCAACAGGTGGCGTCCCTGCCCATGACAGGGAGGTTGGGTTAAATGATCTCTAAGGACCCTTCCAACCTAGGCCATTCTGTGATTCTATGAAACATGATCTGTATCTAGTACCATCAATGTTATAATCATCCAAGAAATAAGGGAATTTCCATGTTCTCTCTTCTCGAATGTTAAGAAACCGGTCTGTCGCAGTAGGCCATGACTGTAGAATTTATTTTCCCTCATGGCTGAAGCCTTATTTCCCCAGCCCATTTAATAACCTAGTTTGTTTGTTCCCAAGAAAGGATCAGACTAAAGCTAATCAGTTCAGATCCTATGACATTATTGCAAAGCAAAACATTGGCAATAACCCACCATTATAGGTCCTACCTACTTATTTTTTTAACAGAATTTACAAGGCAAATAAATGTTTTCTGGGAACAGTTGCAGTTATTTTCCAATGTCGGGCACATGACAGTTGAAATCTATACAGTCTGTGACTTGCTCTGAAGAGCATTTTTCTTCAAAATAAATGCTGCCACTGGATTTATACCCAAACAAGTCAACAAAATATTATAGGCTCTTCCACACCCACAACATTAACTTCCATGCTATATACAGTAAATGCATTATGCTATGCCAGACACTCTTTGGGCCATGCTGTATTTATATTTCAGTTACTATCATAAATACAAAAGAGTGTAACATTGGTTCTACTACCAATTATATATTATATATTTTCAATATACAAAACATTTCCCCAGTGAATGTTGTATTGTCAGCATCTATCATGACCTAACAAAAATATCTCCCTGTGTTGTTTATATATTTTATCTTATCATACATATGTTCCATTTGAGGACTTGTTTACTTCAAATCATATGTTGACCTGATTTATGCTCCTGATGGAAGCCATAATAGTAGCCTTTTCCATTACTTTTAAGTATTTTTTTTGTGTTAGTGGGTTTCTTGACATATGTTTCATTTGTGTGTGTTTTTCTGAACATTATTTGCTGCAGTATTTGTGATATTTCTACGGGTTTTAACAGACCTTGCTGTGTTGGTGGTATGGTATACTAAAAAAAAAACCCACAAAAGTTTCTATAGTGACATTCCAGTATCCAAATAAATTAATGGAGAAAAGTGTTCTCTGCCTTCAAAGAGCCTGCCAAGAAATACCTACTGAAGAAATGCCTAGACAAATGAAGTCAGTGACATAATAATTGTCTTTTGAAGGACAGATTATTAAGAAAGAGAAAAGAGAAAGACCACCAGTTCTCAATAAGCCAAAACCAATCTCTGTGCATCACACAAAGAGCAAAACCTGCCTGTTCCACAGATTTATGCACATAGGTCAGTCAAGTTTCCACTGGAAGTTTGGGCAGACTAAAAGTCAAATGGCTGTATAAGGTTAGGACTGTAAGCAACCCTCTGAATGGATCTGAAGGCAGGGTTTACACACAGCATTCTTGCTGTTACTAAGTCATTCTGAAGAAAATATAGTTGGATTTAATAAAATTCCAATAGTTCAAAGCAGAGTTCATTCTTAAAATCTTTAGTGCTGAGCAAAAGGCAGGCATAAATATCAAGAAACTACTCAGAGTTTCTTCCTCTGCCTTGCTGCCATGCCATGACTGTTCTGCTCTCCCCTGCCCTTTTGAGTCAGAGAAAAAAGGACTTCTAAAGGTTATAAGAAAATCTCTTGCAATAACTATGACTGTGAAGACACTCATAGCCAGACACCATCAACAGCCAGGCTTCTGCAGCCAACAGCATCCTCCAATGTCCCCCACACTCCCAAACATTAGCACAGGATTTCATCTTCTACTCTGTCTCACTGTGCAGGGCAGCCCTCCAGGAGCACTGTTAACACTGAAACAAGATCACTCGCTGGTTATTGCTCCTATACAACTCCCAAGATGACTATTGATGTCACAACTGGATGATGGACCCCATTGTCTCAAGAAGATTGTGACAGCTCTCTCATCATCCTGTCAACTAGATAATTTGTTACAGAAATGGACTAAGGAGATATACAGCAATACTAGCCATTATTGTTCTTGATACAAATGATAAGCCTTCAAGTTGTTGTAACTGTTGCTTCATTTCCTAAGCGGTTAGTTCGCCAGTTCGTTTCCCATTTTAATTTCTGCTTTCTGCACTTATTAATAGTCCATCTTGAACTCTTACTCTCTTAGCTAGGGTTCTAAACCTGATGTCCCTCATATGTCTTGAGTGTCCACGATCAATAATGAATAATATACCTATTCATATGAGATGCCTTCTATGTAATTTAGGGAAAGGCTAAGGTCCAGAACATGTCTCTTGATATCCAGAAGTGACTTCCAACAAGAGAAGAAAGAAACCCACAAGTATGAGTGGACAATCATTCATCAGATTTTCTCTCTCTCTTACCCAGATTTCTGTCTTGTGCTAATGGCTACTTGCTCAAAACCCCTCTATGAATCTGTAGAGTTTTGTTCTTAAAATGATTTTGTTTTCTTAGCTGTTAACTCTAAAATATGTAACTAATGATACTTCTATGAGTTGCCCATCATTGTATTATCTATACCTTCTTTATTTTGAGGTGAAGCTTTTTTCAGCCAGAATCTGAATCTTCCAGATCTATATTTTTATGCCTAGCAGAATGGGACCTGATTTTTATTACTCTTTATTCTTGTTCATAGTAACAGATGTTAAGGACACCGAACCTTTTTTGTGCTCAAAACCATTTTGTGCTCAACAACATTTACACTCCCACTTATCAACACCACATCTACAAATGCTCAAAAGGACAGTAATGAAAAATATTGATTTGGAAAGTGTCCAAAATCTTTTTTCTTTTCGTAATATGCTAATTATTGTTGATGCAGAAGTCACGGACA
>NW_009729074.1:139949-148787 GCF_000703405.1 Apaloderma vittatum | reverse complement strand
TGAAGGGACAATAGGGACCAGCATTCCCACCGACCTCCCCCCGGGGCACGCTGGGCTCGGTGCCGCCAGTTTCCGCACCCTGTCCAGGGATCGCCTATCGCGTTGCTTTGGTTTCTTCGGCGGTGCCTGTCACCGCCGCGCGTCACGGTAACGAGCAGGAGTCCGTGTTTCCACCCTTCGTCCCGCGGGAGGACCCCCGAAGCGATCCGCGGGCACACGCGGTCGCTGCCCCGGCCGAGCGCTGCTGCGACGTGACACCGCGGGAGTCCCGGGGGCTTCAGTCACAAAAATGAGCTGCGGGGGACTGAGGGGCCGTAGCGAGGGGGGACATCCCGGGGCTGGACACCCCACTGCGTAGCGACAGGGGCTCCTCCCGAAGCCCAGGCAGCCCATTCCCGGGAGCTCCCTCGGGCCGGGCACGCCGAGATGGACTCTGTCCCTTAGCAAGGGTGCAGGCTTGAGTGGGGACAAAACCCTGAAGGTTGTGTAATGGATGCCCGTGGCTTCTTTTGGGGGCGCTTGGGCCAACAGGACTGCCTGGAGAGGCTGAGCCTCTCCCCTGCGGGACAGCAATGTCACACTTCCGTGACTCACCACAAGGATCTGGTCGTGGCACTGATCTTTCACCATTTATATCCAGTAATCCTCAAGACAGAGGTACCCCTGGAGGGGACACCCGTGCGGGGGCAATCTTTCCATTTGTCACCCTGTCCTCTGTCTCCTCGGACCTCTGCAACTGCTGCTTCTCCTCCTCATACTCTCTCCCTCCTCCCTCAATTTCTGCATACATCTCAGCAGCACTTCATTTCACCGGTGTCAATTCCAAAACTACCTACACCCGCTATACATGTGTTGCCTGGTCTCCTGTGTGGCTGACCTGTTCAGCATGTTAAACAGGGACACCAATGACACTGTGAGAGTTACACTGACGAAAGAATAAAGTCTTTGAGTGTTTTTCTTTGGTTTTGTTTTTTTTTTTCCTGGCTTTGTGTTCTATTTTTTCCCCGTTATTTCTTCTCTTCAGTCTTTATTACCCGTGGTACCATGTATTAGGCCTCAGTGAATTGTCCTCCTCAGCTTGCTAGCAGAGCCAACCTGTCTGGTTTGACCTCTGGGAATGACACTTGGGAAGCCGTGGTCACACTTCCGTCCAGTAACTGTAGAGCTTTGTCGTCTCTGCCATTGACAACAAAGACATATGATAAATTTAATGAAAATTTGGCATTTAGATAAAGGTGGCTGATCTGATCACTTCATGCCCCTCACCGGTGAAAGGGGGGCAGAATTCAGCTCGTATATACTTAACAGCAACGAGCTGCTCTGTCAGCATTCTCCAAAATAGCCCTGGGGGCTATGGAGGAAGGAGCTGGCAGTATGGTGTTATGTGCCAGGCAACAAACACAGGAGATGAGAGGACAGAAAGCAACGTGACCAGGCTTCACAAATTTAACCGCTTATGGAACAACTTTTTTAAACCAGAAAATCTTCACTTTCACCACAAACAATCCCCCAGCCCTTTTCTGTCACCACAGGAAACCTGCACCAAAATCAAATGAGACAACAGATATTAATAATGAAAGCCCTTCCCTGCTGTAATAAGGGGCAGGGAGAACATAAAGATTGCTACAAAATCATGCTTCCTTTGTTATGCTAATAACCTTGGTAGGGGGTTATCTGTAGACTAACCTCTTCTGCAGCACACAATCCTCGGTAACCCTCTTCAGAGTAATAATACGATAACCAGCAGCAGCAGTTATTTACTTTGAAGCCTACCCAAAAAAGCATTTGCTGAAAGTACCTACTAATGTCATCGCTTGAGCAACTGCTACAGTGGCAACTCCCACTTCGTGACTCACCTTCCAGGTCATGGCTAGGACCAGGCAATGAGCTCCTCCTCTGTGCTAGCCGTGCCATGCCCATAGCCAGGAGAGAGAGGGAGCCAAGAAGCTGACTTCAATGCCCAGCAATGTTTTTGCAGCTTGCCTTCCTCTCACCCACCATTGTCCTCTCAGCACTATATGGACACTGAAGAACTAGAAAAATGTAGAACATAATTCTTTTTTTCCAGCAAACAGGAGAACTAGATACTCTAATCCAATCTAATCCCATGTGGGGAATTTTGACAAAACCTCACTGATCTGCTTTTATTTCTTCTCTGTAAAGTGTGTGCACTTTATCAGGTGAACTTTCCTCCTTATCAGTGCTTCCTATCACTGTCTCCTCACTTTTCTTCTTTTATTTATTTTTTTGGGCCAAGTTGTGCAAAAGACTTGCAAAGGAAGACTGACCTAGATTATTCATTTTCCCTGTGCCCCGAGCTTTTTTAATCGATGGCACTAGCTCAGCGTAGCAACTGAATAGGATTAGTCACTTTTCCCTCTGGATTGAGTTTGGAGGAGGCTGCAAAGCTAGATGACTAGAATTGAGTTGCCTTTGGGGCTTTGAGCTTAATTCACAACAGAAGCTAGCCAATTCAAATCACTCTGAGCCTCCTGCTAGAGGAAGGTGACTGGGATTAGTCCCTTTGTACCATTTCAGCTCCAGATACATTTTCAGCGTTATTCCTGACTGGTCTGTTTGGGCCTGAGCCAAAGCCCCTTATATTTCCATCAACTCCAGTGAGTTTTGTATCAGGTCTTTCGTGGGGAGCAGAAAAGGAACGATTATCGGTTTGGCTTTCCTAATGGCAGCTCACTGGTAGTGTCACACTTGCAAGTGACAGCAGCAAAGCCAGAAGCATGCTGATATCTCACACAGTCCTGTGATGACACACTTTGTCCTTTTTGTGTGACCCCTGTGATACAAGGTGAGGTAGCAGGGGAAAGCTATGGTAAGCTCAGGACTTATGACACAGTTATTTGAATAAAGCTAGGCAGAAATTCTGAATTGGGCCAAAAGAGGAAGGAACTGCATTCAAATGAGAGAACATGTAACAGAAAAAACACAAGTGGCTCATTTACGTGACATGAGGGTAGTGAATTTACAGGCTCACCCTTCATTTTCCTGCACACAACTATCTTGCCATAATTTAATGACACAGTCTAACTTCTCTTGCTGTAATTTTCTCACACAATACAGCTTGTAGTCCTCAGAGTTCTATCTTTTTCAGTTCCTTACACAAGAATGAAAAGGTCTACAAGCAGAAAAATATTTGTTTCCTCTCCTTTTTTCCAGTGCCAAAGATGACTTAGTTGTGGAAAGAAAAGTTTAGGTCTTTTTGTTAGGTTTTGGTTTTGTTTGAGACTATTCGTGGGAGCTCTCCGAAGGCCTTGTGGAGAGACTGTCAAGTGAGCAGAAAGACTTGGGACCTGTTACATGTTTTGGCCTTATTAAAGTTCTGGTTGAACTCCCATAGACGTGAAGAGTAGCTGGCAATTAATTCCAAAAGCTTAAGCAGAGGAGTTTAGCTGCATATAATTCGCGGTATATGGCCCAATTAATTTTGATAACTGAAAAACTGGAGATGCTTAGATCAATTCAGTTCCACAGCATCATAAGAAGTTTCATGAGATGTATTTCCAGGGATTTCTGCTGTGCTTCCAGGTGATGAGACTGAGCCTTAAAATTGCTTTGCCTTGAAGTTATGGTGATTTACTTCATTCTCATTTTGACCGATCTGTAGCTAGTACTTAGTGATCAGGACTGAGAGGTACGTGATTCTTCCCCTATCTATGTGTCTAGCACTGACTCCCTGTTTCTGACCCTCATTCTCCCTCCTGTAAAAGAAGAGAATGATGTTAAGTGGGAGTTAGACTGAAAGTGTAAATAGAGGTGTACATATAGCCTTCACCCCTAGCCACTCATTAGATTTTTCTGTCTCTTCCTTTTTGTGCCTGATGGCCCTGTTTTTCTGCAGAATGCTGCCTCCCCAGTGGCCTCTGTGCTCCCTTCAGGCTTTGCAGTAGCTGGCTCTGCTTTTCTTCTCTTTTTCTGCAGTGCACAGCCTTGCTGGATTGCTGCATTCCAGACTCCTTGACTTTTTCTCTTCTGGCACTGCATGCTCCCTTAGTTCACATGGTTTTCCTGTTTCTACCTCTTTCAGTTTACAGAAACTGCTGCTTTATTGATTATCATCAGCTCTCCTTTTCTGCATACTACTTTTCCTTGGCAGCAGTCCTCAGGTCCTGAAGACACTCAGAAAGTGGAGTGATTATACTAGGCTAGGCAGTAGATGGACTTTTATCAATTAGTCATGCCACAGGAAAGTACCAGGGCAATAGCATTGCGGTTGGCAAGAGCCCTGGGAGAGGTGAAAGGTGTTGGCCAACATGACCCAGATAAAAGGGCTCCTGGAGGCAATGGGTCAAATAGCAGCAAATGCACTATTTTTGCCAGTCTCCTCCTTCTAACTTGCAGGAAATTCCAACTTGACATTTAAACTTGTGTTTGCTTTTTATTTGTAACCAGTGGCCAATGGTAATGACCACTGCTGGACAAAATCCATAGCTGAAGATTTCCACTACAGTAATAAATGGTTAGGTTATAACATTCCTATGCTGCCTTACAGCTTGGTATAGCCCAGGAAATGCTAATCTAAAAGACCTTTTTGCCAGCACAAACTGCACCTCCTGATGTTCTGTTTTGCCTGAACAATTGTCTTGCTTGCAGTGCTATCCCAAGAGATCTTTTTCTGGTGTAAGGTTAAGCTTACAGCAGAATCTCTCTGTCTTGCCTTAGAACAGTCAGAGAGAACCTGCTGAAGATAGCTTACTAATAGTGTATGCTCACAGTTTATGCCTCTGCCTTTGTGGGGTGCTTTGATAAATCCAGATGAAAAGGACAGTGTTTTTCACAGGGTCACCTGAATGTTACAGATTGACCATAGACTCTGAAGACATACCCTGGAAAATCACTTATTGTGGAGATGCAGATCTGCAATAAGGCATGTAAAATGTCAGTCAGTTGTACTGAATAGGCTATTTATGAACTCAGCAATTAATGGACGAAGTAATTTTCCTAGCATCCGAGACAAAAGGGCTTCTTACCATATAAATAATACTTATACCTACAGTCCTTTCTTTCTGCCCTTTCAAATATTTCTCATTGTCACAGTATGTGTCACTCTGGCTCAGATGGGTTAGTACAAGAAAATCTGCTTTGCTTGCTCATACGCTGAATGGGTAATATTCTTATTCTAGTTTATTCTTTCTACTAAAAAACGAGTGATTTCCCATCTGCTCCAACTCTTTGGATTTGTAAATCCATGGGGGGAAAAATCCACATGTCCTAACTTCTCAGAAAATGTATTTAGTGAGGATTTCAATTGAGTCTTTCAGCCTCTGCCTCCTCATCTAACAAAGGTTCTTCTCAACAGAGAAGGATCAGGAGAGGTGTTCGGGGCTCAGTAATTTCACTCTGTGGCTTGACTACAGTTCAAGACTTCAATGGACTTCGGCTGCAGTTTTTCTCCCTAGGCCTTCTTATTATTAGAGACCTTCAAAAGGAAGCAATAGAATCACTCAGACTTTTGCAGATCCCTGATGCTGCATTCTTGAGAAACCAGTGTATAGGAGTTCTTTTCGTCTTTTTAGTCTGACCAGCACATGGAAGCAAAGAATAGAACATACATCTGATTGTTAACCATTATTTATACTTAACACGTGGATCATTTATTTTTCAGATTTATTGAGGGATAAAGTATTTTTCATTTCCCTTGCAAAGTCCATAGTTAAAACAAAAAAGTGTATATATTAAAAACTCCAGCATCAGAGAAGCCTTATTTCAACACTTTGTCTATTTTTTTCTTCCTAATATAGACCATGGTAACTCTCAGATTATGCCAAAGGTTATAGAAGTGTTTGCAGCATGGACTGAAACTTCACACATTGTCATTATCCCTTCCCACATTCATGATCACAAAACTTCTGTTTTTGCACCTTCAGCAATTGCTTACACAGAACTATTAGCTTAGGAAACCTAAACATTTCTGAATACCTGTATACCTGTAGAAGACCTTTTTTGTCTGTGTGTGCATGTGTTAAATAACTTTGCGTTATTATGTTCTGTTACCCTACAATCATAAAAGGTGTCTTTGAAATGTGACTTCTTGCTAAGCTAAAAAACGCCGTGTCTATGGCTTGAAGGACAGCTGGATATTTCAGGCTTTGTCCACATAGGCACATTTCACCCTTCACATTGATACAACTATACAGATATGGTTAAACAAGCATATCTCTACCTGTGAACTCCTGTCCCAACATAAAAATACTGTTTCCAGTTCAGCTTCCAGACCAATATAAGTAAAAACTAGAAAAAAATCTCCCTTCAGCAGTGTTCACACAAGGAACTATACCAGTATAATCATATAACATCACATAATATAATAACCGCTTTTGTTGCACAGACGTGCATTGAGAAACTTTATCCATGGTGTAACAAAGTTACTCCTTTCATTGAATGTTTCTGTTGAGTTAGAACTGAAATAGGAAGATCTTGCTTTGATGCTATGTTTGCCATCCTTTCTCAAATAATTCATTCCACCTTTTCTTCCCCTATGGCCTTTTCTTTTCTTTCCCTCTTCCCATCACCTGAAGCACTCTCTTTCTCCCTATTTGTTTGGCCATGATTCTCTGCTTCTTTTCAATCTGTTCCATTTTTTCTTCTTTACACTCTTCGTTGTTTCTGGCTTTTCTTAACACCCCGCAAGCGATTCCCTGAATTTTGGCCAGCGAGTCCAGTCAGTTAAGTTTGCTTTTTTTCCCTCCTAGCTTCTCTGAGCGTAAAAAATGGACAATTAGTTCCTTCCTGGCCTTCCTTCGAGATGGTATGGTGGCTATTTCTCTACAAATCACAGAATCATAGAATGGTTTTCTTTGGAAGGGAACTTAAAGGACATCTAGTTTCAAGCCCCCTGCCATGGGCAGGGACACCTCCCACTAGACCAGGTTGCACAAAGCCCGTCCAGCCTGGCCTTGAACACTTCCAGGGAGGGGGCATCCACAGTTTCTCTGGGCCACCTGTTCCAGTGTCTCATCACCCTCACAGAAAAGAATTTCTTCCTAACTTCTTACCTAAATCTACCTATTTCAGTTTGAAACTATTACGCCTTGTCCTATCACTGCACTCCCTGATAAAAAGTCCTTCCTCATCTTTCCTGTAACCCTCTTCAAGTACTGGAAGGGCAGTATAAGGTCTCCTTGAAGCCTTCTCATCTCCAGGCTGAACAGACCCAGCCGCCTCAGCCACTACATTTATTCCTTCTCCTTATTTACTGCATTTTCCAGGCTGCTCCTTGAAGTGCCTTGCAAATGGCCATAGAAGGAGCTTTCTCTCAGTGGACCAGCAACTGCTCTACAGCCTCACTGGTGCACAGTAGCCTGTAGTTTGAGAGTCACTACTTGTCACATAAGCTGGCACGATAGAAATAGGAGCCTTCTGGACATGAAATTTTCCTTCTTACAGTGTAATTGGGCTTTAGGTATTACCACAACATGAACAGCACGCAAAAATTTGACTGCAGAAATTTAATTCCTTTTTTAAAGTTTTAACTTCTTTTTCTGAACAATATGCCAAGTCAAAAAATATTGTTATAGAACCTGGTTTAGTAAGATGTCTACCAGCCTAGAGAGACATAGCTGGTAAGAATCCAGTCATATGTATATGCTTAAAGCAAATCAGAAGGACTCCCTCCCATACAGAATACAATGTTCAAGGTGTCAGTAAAACTGCATAGCTCTGTGGCGCTTTGGGTGGCAATCATACCACACCCTGGAAGGGTTTGTTTGCAAAACTGAGGTTGAAAAAAAGACGACACTGAACAACAGATGTCAAGAGTACTTCCTCCACCAGGTACAGTCAGGAGAACAGAAAAAGCCCTTTTTGTTGGTCTTTGAAGTTTTGCACACCAATTGCTGTGTCATCAAAAATGGGATTTGCATTTCAGATCTCGGAATTTATGTATTGAAACTACAAACTAGAGACAGTCTTTACAGGGTGGGCTGATATGAAAGGCATATTCATATGATTTTTTAAAAACAGCTAATAATGAAATGGAGTACTGCCATTTTTCTAGGAATTTCTTGGCAAGGAAATTGGAGATTTTTTAAATAGCAGAGACAGGTCTAGTGCCTTTCCAATGCCGCTTCTAAATTATGCCATTATTTTGGTTTTAAACATCTGCTAACCTCAAAAATGTCCATTTATGTTTTTTTTGTTGCTGCCGTAGAAAGATGGCACTCGCCCTCCTAAACATGCAGTGTCACACGGGACAAACAATGCAGTACAATTGTTGGCAGTCTGGGAAATGGTGGGTTCATTTATTGTAACACTACTTCACCAGTTTACCTTTTACTTAAGCTTTTCAGCCCTCACGCACCAACTGATGAAGTGGACATGATTGTTTTCACTAGTTTAATCTGTTTCAAGGTAAGGCAATGGATAGGAGCAGATTTTTGGAAGGAACTCATTAGTGGAGATGCTGTTGCTTTCTTCAATTCCAAGACTGCTGTTGGGCAAATCCTTTAGTTGCCTTAGTGTCTCTGCTGCAGCCATGTGCTGTTTTGTGGCCATGTCACCCAGGTATTGTGGGTTTCTTTAATTTAGCTACCTTGATCTCCATTCACTTATGTTTTCTCCCCTGCTGTGAAATATTATTTTCCTGTCTTCTAGTTTCTGTGCTCTTGGCAGCCCTTCCTCTCTGCTTATCAGAAAAATGAGAGAGAGGACAGTGTCACACTTGAACGATTTTTCATAAGGTTGGGATATACTGTAGGTTTCACAATAAGATAGCCCAGCCAATGGAGTTTGTATGTATAGATTTTTCAGTTTCATTGCAGCTATGGGATTAGCTAGCACAGTATAAGAAAAAACAGCAAAGAGGAGGATTCAGATTTTGCCTTG
>NW_009729074.1:131553-139918 GCF_000703405.1 Apaloderma vittatum | reverse complement strand
TTCAGCAGGCTTACTCCAGATTTATGCTGGAAGAAGGGGAGTTCAGAGTCAAGCCCAGTGGATCAGTTTGCATTGCTTTTGGAGGCATCAGTTTACTCAGTCACTTGGAAAATCTTACTCCTCTACTGCCAAAGATCTGGGACAATTCACAGTGCTAATATATTTGGGGGGTCTGCTCCATGGTGTGCAGATGCATTTGCTTAAAACAATTAGGAATGTGTAAAGTAGACAGCAAGCCCTGCCCTCTTTTGTGCTGGAGGGCAAAGCAGAGAATAAGAGGCACAGGGAATTTCCCGCCCTGGTACAGAGACAAAAACTTGCAATTGCTGGCCTGGAGCAGACCTGGTTAGAGCCTTCCAGCCAGTGATCGTTTCTCAGCCCTCGGAAGCAAACTCCAGCTAGATACAGATCTGAGACTTCTCCTTAACAGGAAAAGGGCTGCCCAGAGCCCGCTGTGAGGAGTCCTGCCCTGACCGATAGGATTTCTCAGAGCAGAGCCCACATTGAACAGCACCTTCGCTCTTCTTCATTGCACAGACAGGATTCTGGTCCTGCTATTAAATGGCTTAATGTACTACCCTTGTTTTGTAATGAGATAGGCTTAGGGAAGCTTGTACGCATGGGGAAAAAGGTTTTTTTTCCTTCCTGTATCAGTGGCAGTTACATGAAGAAGGCTTATCAACTTTAACCACACCATAATTTCTCTTGTAAGAAAAAATTACTCTGTGGTAAGTAAAAATAGAGAAATGTTACTGTTTGGAGTTTTGGTGACAGATTTTTTTTTTTGTCTTACCCAAGGTGTGAAATCACACTTGGCAAGAAGCATTTGAACACTAGAATGTGTCACTTAGTGCCCTAAGTGTTTATGTCCAAACCCCTGCCACTGATGACACAACATGCTGGAAGAACAAAAATAGTCTCTTGGCTGGAATCTGAACTGATTTCCTAATTTGCATCTATGCACTGGCAGACAGGCAGCCATCAATCCCAGCCTCCCGTGCATCCTGGGTACATTGCAGGCTGAGCTGAAAACATCTCTCAGAGTGCTGATGGGAGGGATAGGGCAAGAAAAAATGAGAGAAGAAAAGCAAGAAATAAAAGGTAATAGAATTACAGGAAACAGGGCTCAAAGGGATGTCAGAAAGCTGGATTGACTATACTTGTGTAATTCCTGAGAGATGCGATTAAAAAAAATCACTCTCTACATCTGCTAAATCTTAAAACACTATTCAAGAGCAGTAGACAGGAGTTTGAATCATTGTACAAAAGTTCCTATATTTTGTTTTATTTGATTATGTATAAAGTATCTGTATAAAATGTTTATCTACAGAATGGAAGAGTACAGATATGTATGATTTTTATAACATTCGGACAAGAAATGGAATTTTATGAGTGAGGCTTGTGTAATGCACTTGAAATTTGGCTCATAACTAGCTTGTACAGCTTTCAGTTTTATGGGTGGGTTTTTTTGTTTAAGAAGCAGAAATAAATAAAAGAGGAGGAAAAAAATTAACTCCTACAGAGCTAAATCATCTTTTGAAAGGTATCAGGGCCAGGTCTCCTGATTAGTTTCTTTCTTCATTAGCATTGGAAGAACAAAGAACAGCATTTACTTTTTATTCTAAAGATTAATTGAAGAGAGGGATGAAACACTGAAATTGAATTAGTAAATTATTAACCAATTTCTAAGTAATAAGAAATAATCTATTACAGAGTCTATCCCTCCATCTAGAGATTTGTCTTTAGAAAAGAAGGTGGAAGGAGTAAGGAGACACAGACTAAAGACAATCCATCAAGTCAGCTATTAGAATATTAATAATGGAGACCTTTGAACTTGGCAAATCTTCCAGATCTCTGTCTCTTAACTGTGCCTTGCAAATTGTCCCAGGGTTGCTGCTTAATTTAACAGTCTCTTTAATTTTGCCCCCTATGTTATTAAAAATGCTCCCGTTAAAATCTCAGCAGCTGACAGCCAAAGCAACAGTTAACAAAGCCTGAATCTGGCAGTGTGTCAGCTCAGGAACTCCCTCCAGCCGGCAAATACAACTCCACCCACTCACATTTTCAGGAGAGGAGCCTGGTGCCAAGGCAGCGCTGGTGAAGGTGATGACTGGGGAAGTGGAGATTCTGGCTTCTTTGAGTTCTGAAGCTGCCTATGAACAACCAGGCTCTTTCTTCCCTTTTGAGTCAGACCTCGCTTGGACAGCTGGAAGGTTTCCCTCTCACTTACTTCCAAGGTTAAAACTCTGATTCACTTTTAGAAACCATAATAAATAACATGAGCATCCGGCTGAAACCAACAAACCTCATGTAGAGTTCTGACTAAGAGGAAGGGTCTGGCTCTCACTATGAATATTTGTCAATGGCCTCGTGGCAGAAAGGTGCTTTGAAGCAGCTCAGAGGGGTGAGATTTTAATCTGTTAGTTCCTCCTTGCCCCTTGCATATGGGATGCAACTGGAGAGGAGGAAGGGAGAAGCTGTCTTGCGTACTCACATGAACCTCCACCCACAACAACTGCCTCATGGAGGTTTTGCCTGTCCTAAACTGCACCACCCTGTCTCCTGGTATGGGAAGGGTTAAATCCTTTACACCAGGAGTAAAGCTCTATTCCTCTCTGCCTGTGTGGTTGTCTCCTTCTGCCCTGCTTCATACACACATCCCCCAGCTCCAGCCCGCAGTACTTTGTGTCAAGACAGGCATACACAGTCAAACACACATACACAGTCAGAACAAAGGGGTTTTGTCCTATATTCTAACTGTGCTCCACAGTCTATAGGGCCCTATGAATGGTCTTGATGGATTTTAGAGACAGGAGAGGGGAGCACTGTGGTACCTGAGCTGTGCCAGATTTCCCTGGCTGGGCTGCAAACTGTGCAAACACACATTGCTCTCTCTCAGCCTTTTGCTTAGGCTTAACTGAAAGCCCACAAGTAACATACTAAATCCTTTCCTCCCACCTCCAGTCTTAAATGAGCAGATTCTTGACTAATTGAGCAGATTCTTGACTCATTGTACCCTATGCACAGCTTTAATGAATGACTGCAGCTCTGGAGGTGAGCCTCTCTCAGCAGCCTCCTTCTCTGTGTGTCAGCTCCCATCCCTCCCTATTCCAGCCCATGGCTTAGAGCATCCTCCGGGCACTTACACTCTAGATGATGCTCCTCTCGTTCCATTTTAGATACAGCTCTCGACTCACATTCAAGAGGGGCTTGAATACAATTTCTCCTTTTCCCAGCCTCCCTCCAAATTTGACTCTGGTTTACTCCAATCCAACCTCCCTGTCATGGACGGGGACACCTCTCAACTAGATCAGGCTACTCAGGGCTCCGTCCAACTTGGCCTTGAACACTTCCAGGGAGGAGACAGCCACAACTTCTCTGGATGATTTATTCCAAAGTCTTGTCACCCTCATACTGAAGAATTTATTTCTAAGATCCAATCTAAATCTATTCTCCTACAACTTAAACCCATTTCCCCTTGTCCTATCAGTGGACACTCTTGTAAAAAGTCCTTCCCCAGTGTTCCTGTAGGTTCCCTTCAGGTATTGGAAGGCAGCTATTAGGTCTTCCCTGAAGTGTTCTCTTTTCAAAACTGAACAATCCCAGCTCCTGCAGCCTGTCCTCATAGCAGAGGTGCTCCAGCCCCTGGATCATCCTTGTGGCCCTCCTCTGAACACGCTCCAACAGATCTATGGCCCTCTTATGGTGGGGGCACCAGAACTGGACGCAGTATTCAAGGTGAGGTCTCACAAGAGCAGGGCTTGTTCTGCTCAGCTTCACCATGTGATTGGAGTCTAAACCACATCAGACCCAAGGGTAGACCTACAGGGATTGCCTGTGTCTTGTGACACTGGCTGGTGATGAACTTTCACTTGGAAAACTCATTCCTTCTTAAAATGCTTTCAAGACGCTGTATGTGAAGATGACTTTCAGTAGCAGCCACAGCAAACTTGCTTCTGGCTCTGGTTCTCCCATCCCTCATACTGTGCAAGGTTCTGCCCATCCTCCTGCTGTATAAATACACGCTGCATCTATAAAACATAGATGGGGAGAGCCTGAGAAAAACTGTTCTGACTACAAAGCACATGGTGCCCTCTCAACACTACTCTCTACTCACTTTTCCTCTCTGCCTCAGGGGCAGGCTTACAGTCTCTGAAAATTCTGTTTTCTCTTCCTTAGATCCCAAGTCCTTCAAGTTAAGCCATTACAAGGGAAGATGCAGACATAGCAGAGGAACAAGGGATTTTCCTGTAATTTTTAGCATTTGTTTCCTTCTTAAAGATGCAATTGCTCAAAATAAGTGATGTCCTGGCAAAGGCTAGCTTTACACCCTGCCAGACAATTTTATCACCCCAGTCCATGAAGGCTCTAGCGTACAACATAAAGCTGCTTTTGCTTCTCCTGACGATGCCAGACCTCCCTTGGCAGCGTTGTATTATTCTCCAGAGTTGTCTTGGTTGAAAATTAGGCCTCTTGCAGCATCTTTCTGACCTCCGGAAGGTGCCGAGCCGGTGCCGTATGGCTCGGCTCAGCGACAGGAGGGGGAGCTCGTAGCTCGCCGGCTTTAATCACGGACTTTAAATTTAGCAACACTGTGAAAATCACCGCTGAGGCTTGAGGTGCCCACGGGGTCCTCCCCAAGTCAAAGGGAAAAGGGGGATTTTTATTTTGGGGTGGAGGTTAGGAGGAAAGAGTTACACTAAATTAAAACAGGAGTTGAGAGTCGATGCAGCTGCTGGAATGTGATGGAGAGGGTGGATCTTAATATATATTTATGGCACTAGGAGCAATGAATAAGATGCTTCCAAGTAATAAATAACACCTTTGCTCTGATAGACCAGGGCAGTTATACTGCTGGTGTAGGCTCCTCAATTTAGCTGATGTACAAGGGGTTGTGCCTGCTTACACTAGCATTGAATTTAGCTGTATATCTGCTAGGAGACCCATGGAAGGAGCAAAGTCATGCCAAAGGAAAAGTCTTTGTTTCCAGAAATGAGACATAAACTCATCAACTACCAGCCTCATCATAAAATCACAAGACCAAAGGTTCAAGCTGTGTTCTTCAGTACAAATTCAGGAGGATATGCAAGCCTATGCTGCTTCACAGAGCAATAGGGCAGAATTTGACCTCATGCACAAACGTTGTGCCACATCTTTAGGCCTGACAAAAGGCTCAGCCCAGGTTAACATCAAGCTTCATGAAGTTAGGACACTTCCCTGAAAAATTCCTCTTGGACTTGGAGGTACCTTTTTTTTTATTTTTTTTTTTTTACCTTTTTCTCTGAGAAACCAACTGAGGGCAGAATCTGGGAAAAAATCCCAACCCATCAAAGCACCTTCCTGAAGTCATTTCTCCCAAAAGATGCATAGGAAATCACAGCTTTCAGACTGCATTAGTCAAGACAAAACTAACATCAGCTTTTATGGAGCTAAGCCACAAGGAAAACTTGTATTGGTTTCACAGCAGCAGTGGCGACAGAATGATAAGACTGAGTCCTCTCTACTCTTGTGCACAGCCTACCGGTGCAGTACTGCAGCTGGGCCACTCTTCAAAACAGACATTATTTTTCCTAGTGCAGACAGCCCTGTAAAAAGCTAATCTCCTAATATTGTAGTGAGATATTTGAGAGATTTATTTTACCGTCTCCTGAGTGCTTGCATAATTCACCTGTATAAATTCTATGAAAATTCCTAAATTTGAAATCCAGCAATCTCTCACGAGTTATCTTTCTAAAGTGAGATATCCTCCTCTCTATGTGTAAGCTTGTGACCCTTATTATTAGTGCAAGCTGGGCCTATGATTAGAAGAAAAGAGCCTACCACTTGAGCTGGAGGAGAAAGAATCTAGATTGGATTCACAATATTTAGTGCCAAATTAAAGAGTTTCCGAAGGAGCTCTCCCAGATAGAGAGCTGTATCTTCCCTTGCTATGAAATATGAGCAGGTTCTCTGCAGGCACAGAAAGCTTTCTGCAGATACAGCCCTGTAATACATTGAAACAGAATGAACCTCGTTCATAAACCTCTCTAAAAATGTTAGTGGAATCGTGAACACTGACCTTAAAATGAAAAATGATTTGCAACCTTTGCAGAGGTGTCTTTATCATAGTGTCGTAATTTAAAGTATTTTATCCACTCAGCTACACAATCTTACCATTCATTTGCAGTTGTCATTTTACCTACAAAGGAGTTCACCTAATATCCCCCAAAGCAAGAGAAACCTACTGAGTATTACAAGGGGAAAATTATTACTAGTATATTATACAGGAAAGCTGTAAAGTTCAAACAGAGAGAGTTGTGTGTGTGCACACCACATTTCGTGCAAATTACGCTTAATAGTTTAACACTGCATTATATTTTGTCTCCTGAATAAAAATGCTTCTTTAGTTATTTTTCTAATAATCTATGTAACTTTGGGGAACTAATTAAGGCAAGCCATTTCCAGTGTGCCTGTTCAGCTGCCTAAATCAAGTGGCCAGATTTTCAAGAGTGCTGAGTACTGAAACTATAGTAGATACTCAGCATCTCTCACCACCTGGTCATTTTTGTGGACAGTAGAGATTTCAGAGTCCTATGTGAGCTACCTGTGTGTTATGTTTGGCTTAATTATTTTAAGTGTAAAGTCCATAGTTCACAGTAAGAAAATTAAGAAAAATTTCAAGTAAGTTTATTTCTCCTCTCCCTTCTTCCCACCTTTCCAACTTACCTACAGGAAGAGGTCCTGACCTACAAGACTCTCAACATAAAGGGGTTTCTGTAGCTGCAGGAAAATGTTGATATCACTTCTTGATTGCAAAAGGAGCACGTGACGCATAATTAATCCACATATGGATAAGGATGTCTTCCAAAACTGGAAATGGAAAACTAATCAAGAGCACATATGACACACTGGATGTAATACACAAGCTTCACTAGGACTTCTTGGCTGCCTCACAACTGCCTGGCTTGGAGCACAGGCAGAGCTGCACATGACTGTCTGCCCTCTTTCATGGAGACAAATGCTGAATTGAAGCCTGGCTGTGCCTGCAAGGCCTCAGTTTCATCAGCTTATTGAGTGCTAAAGTATGGTTTATCTTGCCTGGACTAGAGTTTTGAATATATAAATTTGCTTCCAGCAAACTAACACTATCCAATGAATCCTAAACCTTTGGCTTGATCCATGCACAGATTTTGTACAGATGTAACTAACAAAAGCGCTAGTCTGATTTTTTGTATTATTTTTTTTTTTGCCCTGGAACATCTCCCACAGAAGCAAATCCTTGCTGGTAACTGACCTGAAAACCATGTACCAATACCTTATTTTGAAATGCCAGAGCAGCTGCTGATACAGATGCCAAATTTAGCAGGAGCTAAAGAAAGGATGGAGGTGTCACGTTTTATCCCACTGTGTTGTCTATCAGAAGCAGTTGTACTTCCCAGTCATATGCAGAGCTACTGAGGTCTCAAAGAGGGTGCTGACGTTGCCACGGCTGAGCACCTCTGGAAACGTTTAAGCTTGTTTCCCCTAGGAACTTATTTCTCTCCTGCAGATGAACATGGTGACCAACTAACTCTTCAATACTCGATATCCTACCTTATAGAAAGATTTATAGAGCTGCTTGTAGCATGTGTTTTACCTGTGCCATTTGCTGCTTCAATGAGATATCAGGTAAGATTTTTATATTTCTCTCCCATAATGTTTAATGAGCAATATTTATGCTTATGTCAGAGATATGCTTTGAGCAGTGATTATTGGCTGCAGTTCCGCAGTCTAATGTGATGTCCAACTTCAATGCTTAGTGTTATGAGGCATTGTTAGGAGGCAGTGGTCCTTGTCTGATCGTACAAAACATAGGAAACAGTTATGGTTTAGGAGGCTAGAAAGGTCTGTCAATGTTAATAGTGAATTATGAGACTGTTGATTTCTTGTGTCCTGAATCTGAAGAGCATCCAGCCAAAGCAACGTACCTACAATATATATACGCATGTACAAAAATGCCTATGCACACATAAACAGTATGGGTATGGAGACAAAACTCAACTCTAAGTGTGCCCTCAAGCAAATACACTAAAATAAATCTCAACCATCTTGTCTCAAAAGTACTCCAAGTGCTCAGACAAGTCGACCCTGCCAGAAAGGTACCATACATCATCTGCTCTGTAATACCTTACTCAAAGTAGCTGTCGTGCTACCTCCCTCTTACAATGGGCCAAGGGATGGGTGGCTGTTTGTTGGGCCCCATAGTGCAGGCAGGAGTCTGAGCTCTGTTTGTGTTTTTTTGAGCTGATCCAAGGCTAATTCAAAGGAAATATAAAGGACAATACCCAGGCAGGACCACATCACTGTAAGTATATGTGTTGAAGTTTAAGGCTGTGTCAGTCACTAA
>NW_009729074.1:80428-131510 GCF_000703405.1 Apaloderma vittatum | reverse complement strand
CCCCCCCCCCAGCCCCCCTCGCAAGCCTTCCAGACCATGATAATAAAGGAACCAGGTAGAGGAAATTTGAGGTTGGGAAAAAAACTTGAATCAGTTTAAAGGAAAATAATACTAACAGTAACAGTGAAGATGTTAAGCTATATATAGATATTATATAAGAATACAAATAAATTCTAAGACACAAGAGAACATTTTAATACAGAACCCACACCGTCTGGATGACAGCTAGGTCCTGAGCAAAAAAGTCCCAGGCTGGACTCAGCAGCAGATGGGAGCACCTGAGCCCAGAGTCCCAATATTAGCGCCCAAAAAATCAGAAAAGGAGCTATGCTGCTCCCACCCAGGAAGGTGAAGGCAAGACAACCTGTCCCAATGAACGGTGGTCCTCTGCAGCACAAAAACAAGAGGCAGGAACAGCAGCAGCACATTGAGAAATTACAGACAACAGCAGTCCTCTCAGCACAGCAGCACTAAAGACCCAAGTGCTGATCTTAGGGGCCCTTTTATACTGAGCACTATAGGAAGGAACACTGTGATTGGTCCATTTGGGTCCCCTGACCCACCCTCTCCTCCCCACAGGCACAGCTGCCCCTCCCTACTGTGACTGGCACCTGTGCCAGGAGCCCCAGAGAACTTGTATCCTGGTGCTCTCAAACCAGGACAGTATATCAAAGTGAAAATTTGCATTAGCTCAAGACGAGGGCTGATGTGCTTTGAGAACCCCTAGTGAAGGGGATCTTTTATCTTTAAACATCTGTTACCTGTTACAGGTTAGGTTCAATGAGCACTTCAAAATGCAACCAAGGAACAAAGATTGCAAAAGTACTTCAGGCTTCCCCTGAATATTCATCTGAGTAGAACTGTGTTTGAGGTACAAAATTTCCAGAGAGGTTACACAGAAGATTTTAATTCTTTCCATGAAAAGATTGTGAAAGAAAAGTGAAGAGTGAGCAATACTCATGCATGGTTTGTGAGAGGGTGAAGGAGGGGGTCTCATGCCAATGAAATTGTCAAATCTGGAAGAAAATGTCAAAAAGGGCTTTCACAGTAGATTTCTTCAGGAGAACTGTTCTTCAGGCAAGGTCCCTCGGGGCTGTATCACACAATTCATTAGAGAGAATTGGTGGGTAAAGTAATGGCAATGATCTCTGAAAAAAAAAGTCCAATTTCCACTTCCCATTTTGTCATAAGCTGTCAGGAAGTGTTACACAGTGCTATTGAACGGCTGTTGCCTTTCTCCGTAAAGACAGAAGAAGTAAGGCTTATAAAGAGCCTTGCTCTCGGTAGATCTGTGAAGCGTGACGGAAATCCCCCTAACCCTCACCTCACAATACTGCAAAATCTCAATTGCCTGGGATCTTTTTTCTTCCTGAAATCAAGAAATTTCAGTTTAATTTCCTGGGATGTTCCTGCAATGGATTTTCATATTTTTCTCACAGAGGTGGGTGCTGTCACCAACAACTGTCACTTTCCATGGTTCTAGGTCTGGATGACAAGGCTGTGGAGTAGAGTGTGGTGGAAGAGGAGATAACGCTTGAGCTAATGGAAGCGACCTTTTAATAGCTGGCCCTAGCAACTACTTCCAACATGGTTTTATTTAGCTGCTTACAGGCAACAGTTCTGTAGCAGCATCTACTCTTTGTTAGGAGACTTGGAGAGGAATTAAGACTGTACTTTAAGTCAGATCAGATCTCACTGGCTCTTGTTGTCAGCCTCCTGACTGATGCCAGCATAGATGAGATGAGAACCTGACTTTAGTGGTTATAAAAAGCCCCACATTTCTAAACAAGTTAAAACTGGCAGAGTGCTGGTGCAACTTCGGAGAGAACTGAATCAGTACGTAGTCTTCTGGCTCCACATTCCGGCTGCTCCTGAGGCAGCCAAATGACAGTGAGAGGGGAGGGAGGAGCCGTGATGTATGTGTTGCAAAAGCACCAGAGTACAAGAAAGTAGGCGACCGGGGAAGCCGTAAAAGCACAACCCAGTGGAGACTTCTAGCTCACACAAAGTGGTGCAGCCGAGCCTGTCAGCCCCCATCTGAAGGAGATGGTTTGGATGGCTACACTGAGCTGCTCAGTGCTCACCCCACTACATGAGCCCAGCTGACGGTGAGCCCAGGCTTGTATACCTGAGGCATCCTCTGTGCTCTCATCCACTGATGAACTGTCACAGCCAGCAGAACAGTCCTCCCACTCCGGTCGTCCTACCTGCGGGACATCTTTTCTTGTAAGTCAGCACTAGGTATGTGTGGGGTGAGTGTCTCTCACCGAGCACGGCTCTTGTCGTGGGAAACCGCAGCGGACAGCTGAGATCTTTTCTCAAATTCAACATCGCCTGGATTCGTGTACTGTGAGGACATTTTTATACCTGAATGCAAATATTATACTGCTTTCCAAGAGCATATATTTAAAAATCTCAGAGTCATTAGTTTATATGGACTACCAATTCTGCATTTCGGATGCTCTCCTTATCACATGGCTGTGTAGGAGCAATTACTGGGAGAACTTTACTGCTGATCCACAGCGAAGATGGTCCAGCAGAACAGTGAAATGTGCAAACTAAGACCCTTAAGAGGAAAAAGCCAGGCTTACTCACGCTGCTGTTGAAGATAACCTCTATTTGCACAGCATAACGGACCAAGTGGCAGTGAGAAGCAGCAAGTATTTCCAGGCTTCTCAGAAGAATATTCTAAACGAAGCAGAGTAAAAGTAAAGGTATATAAAATGTCTTGACAGTGCCATTTGAGTCGCCATGTGTTATTTTAGCCAAGTCTTTATTCATTTCTACTTAATGCTGTGTGTTAAAGGTCTCAAAGCTGCTGGCAATACTCAGTGGAATAATTTTAGAGCAACCTTAATAGAATGAGCAGAATAAAAGATTGTTCAAATACATTGTAGCAAGATAGCTTTTTAATAGAACCAGTTATCCAAAACACTGATGGCTGAGGCTTGTGAACGGAAAAAAATCTCCCCCGTGTTTAATTACCCAAGCCTGTCTTAATTTTCTTCTTACGACTCTAAACACTGTTTGCTTGTGCTGGACATAGTCCAGTTGGAAAGTTGCTATTTGATCAACGATGTGTCCTGTTCACCGGCTGGAGGTCCAAACAGGATGTCTAGAGTCAACCATTCCCATCTGACCTCCTGCATAATGTAGGTTAAGGCATTCCACCCTTCAAGGCCTGCAGTGGAAGGAATTACTCTTTGCTGCTATTCTGGATTCAGGAAAGCATTTCTATTTAGAGCAGTACTTAAGTAGACACTTAACTTTAATAATATGCTTAATTCCCATTTAAACATGAGGTTAAGTGCGACTTTGAGTCCGAACCTTTGTGAGAAAAAGCTAAGGCGTCCAGTAAGGCGGTCATACTGAAAAGTGTACTTTATGATTCCCAGTCCAAAGTGAAATCTTAAGAGTTTATTCAAAAAAGTCAGATGGTTTGCTAACCCCCATAAAGATCTGATTTGCTCGGAGATTTTCAGGCCTACGGCTGTTCAATGCTGTCACCAGTCGCAGTATGAAACTGCTGCAAGAAACATAAATGATATTCTCTACCATTTCACTTACTAGAAAGGATATATGAACCAATAGCATTTCATTAATTCAGTACAACCTTTACTAAACCTCTCAAAAGACAGGAATGAAAAGAAGCTGATTTCGTCTTAATTTTCAACATTTTTTTTTTTACTTGCTTGGGGAATGGAGGAAATCTCTGCTGTACCATAATACTTTACCTAATTGAGCTCTTAGATTAATGTTTAAACTTCATTTGCAAGTCCATTACCAAATCTAATCAGTTACAAAGGTACCATTAAGGAAGGGATTTTCTTTTTTCAAATCAACTTCTAATTCACATTTCCCCCCCACAACCGTCCAAGGCCCTGGCAGTGGCTGTAAGTACTTTGTTACAGATATTGTACTTATACCAGGAGGGAAAAAGAAACTACAGAATATTTTCAGTGAGATAATAATATACAAAATTACATGGAGTTCATGTGCTGCTATGAGCCCAAAAGGGGTCAGTTAGATCCTGAAGCTACTGAAATTTTCAATTATCAGAGGAAAATTATAACAATGTTCAGCCTCTTTTAAAGTGACGATACCACCTTTGAGAAGGTGCTGGACTGATTGCAATGAAGGCTTTTCCCTAGATCCGTTACCTTTAAGAGACATGCAGCATGGTCAGCATTACCCACAGCATCTTCCAGCGTACTGAAATCCTGGCACAGCCCAGAAGTTTCAGGTCTGCTTAATTCCCATGCTCATGTATTCTTCAGCCTTGTTGTTCATAAATCCTCTTCGCATTGCAAGTTAAATGTTCCTTTTGAGCTACACATCAGAGTAAGACCACCAACTTCTCAGTACATGGGATAGTAGACACTATAAATGCTAACACACGGCTGGCCTGACCACAGCTGAATGGGTGACTTCAAGCCAAAGACTCTCTCTCCCATTACCTAATCCCTGAGACATCCAGACTCCCATCTTCATCAGCACTTAAAAAAAATAAATCTGGATTTTATTTTTATAACCATTCTCAGAAGATAAACAAAGCTGAATTGAAATATAAAAATCCACAGTGTGATATTGTGCAGACACCACTACTTTCAGGGAAATCAGGATTTTGCTGCTGTGTCTGTGCAATCAGGGCAAAGTCTGCCTACCTAGGGTGGCTGGACCCTGGCTCCAGGAGGGAGGGATGTTTAGAGGTAGTTGCTAATAACTGGGGGCGTTAGTCACCTCTTCATAATCTCCTGATGCATGTATTCATTTTCTGATGCCTGCACACCCTTTGCAGCCTGCTTACCCAGCCAGCTGAGTTAAATTCTATGGGAAGCAGAAGCCGGGAGGGAGTCTTGCAGAGTCCGAAGAAAAAAGTAACTCTATGGTTACAATACAGATAATATTACACTGCACTGGCTTGTCCGCTGAAACATGCAGTGCTGCAGCTCTCAGAACTGCTGCTTAAAAAGATTTCTTCTGCTGGTCAAAATGTCTCTGATTAAGGAAGAGAGAGGCCTTTCCACCAGGCTACTTGGCTTAAGAAGAACATAATATAAACTCTAACATGCTGTGTGGAGGCTGTAAAGTCTCTTCCACCCTGTGGAAGCTTGCTGCTTGACCTTGGATTTCTCTCTTAGCCTTGCTTCTCTGACTTGACAAACAGAGACGATACTTGTTGTATTAGCACTTACCTTTGCAGAGCACTTTGAGATCTGTGGATAAAAAAAGTGCTGTGTAAGTACTTCTGCTGTGACATGCTACTGCCTTTCTGTCTCCCTATGCAGAAAAGAACAAGAGCAAACAACAAAAAGAGAAGCAGGTAAGAATGATTAATAAATATGCAGCCTACAATGGCCTCTCTCCCAAGATAAATGTAATAGTGATGATGAATGCAAAAGAGGAGAGGGGCCAGCGTACAGCAGAGATGAAAGTGTAGGCAATGCCAGCATTATACCTACAGATCCTTGTCTCCATGGACTTCAGTCACCGCTGTGTGCTTGAAGCCGGTCAGGAGAATCCCCAGCAGAGGTATCTGACTACGCACCCTTAACACAGGATCATTCTGCCTGCTTCAAACATGAAGAAAAAGGAGGGAGGAAGAGCCCCAGGGTTCAACATCATCAAGATCTAAACTGGTTGACATTCTTCTTCTGAAATGCCAGCTCCTAAATTATCAAGGCTGGGTTTTTTTTTTCATTTTTCCCCCCTCCTCAAGTGCTCTGTATTTCCCCATGTAACAGTGTGCAAACATTTTATCAGCAAATACCAGGGGGGAAAAAATCAGCTATCTAAAACTCATAAAGCAATTTGGCACGGAGGCAGCAGCTATCACTTCTAAATGGGTATGAGCTTCCTGAGGTTTAACAAGTTGCAGGGATAAAATTCTGGGAATTGACTGCTCCAAGGGTGAATGGAAAGCTATGCTCGCTCACCCTGTGACATTTCTACCTGCTCCACTGCCCGTGTTACTGGGACTGTGCCCTAATGAAAGGAGTTGTACTGCTCTGTTGTACAGCAACAGTCTGTGACACTGTGCTAACAGTATGTTTGGAGCCATTACTTAAGTGATAATCTCACTGCTCCTTTGTTTTATGAGGCAATAATCTGATTCCCATGTGCATAAAATGAGGCCAAAGGGTAAATAGTTTGTTATAACGAGGGAACAACATTAAGACTGATGAAAACTAGAGGTCAGTGTTATTATTTCTGTTATGGCACCCATTAATTTAATAATCCTTGTGTTCATATCTTAACGGCAGGTGCTTTTCAAGGCAGTATCTGTCCCCTAATAAAGGCAGATATTATCCTGCTGTCTCTCGTATCTAACTCAGCTCACTGTCGATATGGTTCCTCATTACAATCAGATCTGAGAGACTCACAACATGCATGGCCATGTGCTGAAGAACTACTGGAGAGGGACCAGAGACAGTAAAGCGACGTTCCCTGCATAGCTTCAAGGCACAGAGGTATCAGTGGCAGGACAGGGCACTCATCACAGGTTTCTAATTCATGATGAGCTTCCTACTTTATGGACAATCCTTCCTTTCTGCCACATCTTCTTTTTCCCCCCTGCCCTCAAAGGATCTACTCTCTACTGACAGTTTGTCATTCCTAGCTGAGAAAATATTCCCAGCAGGAGTTAGTGCGCCAGTGACCCATTTGTATAGGTATTTTTAAATTCATTTGTTTGTTTGTTTGTTTGATTATCTATCTATCTATCTATCTATCTATCTATCTATCTATCTATCTATCTATCTATCTATTTTAGACAGAGGGAGAATAAAAGCATAGCCGGTCTATTTAGAATGGTCCTGAACATAGCAACGTAACTGGGTTTTCTTAATCACAGAATAAAATAAGTAGTGTCAGGCTTTCTGAATGGGCCAAGTTACCGTGGGTATGTATGTAGGTATGTAAAATTTCATAAAGCAGTTAAATATCATAATATTATAATAAAACCAACCAGGTAATAAAAAACAGCTTCTGAAGAGGAAGGGCCTCTGTTATGTTTTCTAACTCATTTAATGCACAGTATTCAGTATTGCTGTGACGTACATAGCAAAAATCCTTGCTGATATCAATAGTGAGAATATTTGACTAACAGTTCCCAGTGAAATCAGTAGAAGTAGGAGCTAAATGAAAGCCATTGGGATGAATTCCCTTCAGGTCTTCTAGAATATTGTCCCTTGTTTTGGGGGGAAACATGGAAGTCCAAAAAACAGATTAATTGGTATTGATATGATGAAAATGAACACTATGATGGAAGTCAGCACTCTCCTACCTGTGGAAAGGATACTATATCTACAGGAAAACCTGAATCTCAGCAAAATATAATTTGCTTCAGAAATGGGTAACAGAATCTTTTATGTCATTTTAAGGAGCTTCTGTGTGGTGAAACGAGAAAAGGAAAAAGGAAGGAAAAAAGAAAAAAGGGAAAAAGGAAAGGAAAAACTTACAGAATGCAGAGTTTGAATCAATGCAGGTGGTCTTCCCACGTGTGAATCCAGATCTGTATGTGTGCATCCATCTTCTGTAGCTAAAGTCTGTTCTACTGACTGGATGTGGGTACCAGAAAACTGCATAATGACTGAATGTCAGTGAACTTGATGAAACTTCCACTGGAAAAACTCTGTGGAGAGTCCCTTTAATTTCCATGGTCTTTGGACTGGGGTTGATATTAACTGTTTATCACAGATACTAATAGGAACCTCCAGATGATTTGCTTCATTTGCTTAGCAAACAAAGACATTCATTTGCTTAAATGAATGTATTGAAAACATACCTTTACAGGGAACAAAATAAGTAAATTTTGTTTTCAAAGCGTGCTGGCAGAAAAGAATTTAGCAACGGGAATCACCACCAAAAAAAAAATTCACTTATTACTGAAGAGTAAAGTTGTAACTAAAGTAACAATTGTTAGAAGTTGTTGTTAGAAGTACTTTCCAGTCCTCTCTGGGTGTCAAAAGCACCAGTTCATCCTTTCCCAGTTGGCAATATCTCTTTATAGTACCAGAATTCATGCCTTTTATTCATTGATGCACAGGTTAAGGTGAAAAGAGATTGTTAGATCATCTGGTGTAGCCTCCTGTGCATCACAGGCCATTAAATCTCTTGCAGTTATGTCTGTAATGAACCCAGTAATTTGTATTTGGCTAAGTCACAGCCTGATTTGAAGATGCTACGAGATGGAGAATGACTTGTTCCTTTGGTCATATGTTCCAGTGGTAGATCACCTTCACTCCAAATAAAATAAAATTAAAAAAAAGAATCCTCAATTTTCTAATCTGAATTTGCCTGGCCTTAATTTCCAGCCATTAGTCCTTATTACAGATTTCTCCACTACACTGGGGAACCTTTCTATTTTCTGCCTACAACAAAGGTAATTCTGTGCTATAATTCAGCCCCTTCAACATGCTTTTCACCGAGCTAATGCACTAAACTCTTGCATCTTTTGCTGCATAGATTTGTCTCCTTTTGGAGGCTCTTTCCTGTTTCAAATATCCTTTAAACATGTGACACCAAAACCAGATGTTTTATTCCAGTATAACTTGTGCCAGTGTCCTACCTGGTAAAATTACTTCCTTAGTCCTACTCACTAATCGTCAGTTTTGAAGTCTCAGGGTAAGACCACTTGTGTTTTATCACAGAATCACCTTTAGAGTCCATGTTGAATTGCTTTTCTGTGGTAATTTTTTTTCAGATCCATTCTTCAACAGAATGAAGTCTGTAACTTTGGCCCTACTCCACGCTGCTAAATGAATTGCTTTGCATTTCACTGCACAAAACCCCATTTTGTTATAATGATCCAGGATGGCTAAGCTCCTGGTTAGTTTGTATGAGTGCTCTGTTCTCGACAATGTCTTTATGTCATCTGTAAATTTTATTAGTCATGATTTTATATTTAATTTGTGATGTTGAACATCCTCCATCCTAATGTTCATGCTTTCAGCAACATGACAGAAGCCCCTTAATACCATACCCTACCGATACTACTACTTTTCGAAAGCTTAGTGCAGTGTTTCCCAGTCCACTGTAGGCATACTCTGTTGAAATTGTATAGTGCTAAATTTAGACAAAACAGCATCAAGTACTATGCTAAAAATATCCGCTGGTAAAAATAACTACACAGATGTAATACATTCAGTTTGTTTGACCTGTTTTCCACAACATCTGTTGATTGGCAATAATTATATTTTGGCCATCCAATTCATTAGTAATTGAGCCTGGTGTCATAATTTTCTCCTCCTCTTTTCTTTTCCCCCCCTGGGATTTAAATCAGCCCAACTAGTCTGTACATAATGTGGTGACCCTGGAACCTTGAGGAGTCACCTGCCAATAACCAGCACTGCAGCTATGCAATTTATGGTCTGATACATGTGCAAACGTAATACAGGGCAAATCTCATTTATAAAATTTATAAAACTTCTGCAAAATGTGGCTCTGTGGCAACTGAACTTACAGGTGCTCCTGAAGATGAGGCACAACTTACCATAAAATGCCTGAGCACATAAGGTATTGATACAAATGTTTGGGGAGTCAGCTAGGACTGTGGCTTGTATCATCTTGGGATGCTTGCAGAAGCTCACACAGGCCCCCGCTGCTGCAAGTGAGACAGGCTGTCCTGCATCACCCCAAGACCCTCTCCAGCATCCAACACAGACAAAACCAGGGCAGCATTCAGGTACCTCACTCTTCCCACAAGCAGGAAGCCTCATGCAGCTCCTCTCAGCACACCTTGGGTGGGTTTTTCTGCCTCTGTACTGCTCGACACAGAGATGTATTAAGCACTTGTTTTCAAGGCTGTCAGTCTGGCACTTTCCACAAGGACTAATACGATGTTTGCTCTCTCTTCTTCATCCGCAGAACAAGTGACACAAAAAGTTAACATTAAAAATGACAAGGTGCCCAAAGACATTAATGCCTTTACAAAACCTTATACATTTCAAAAGGCATATGAGCAATACTCATATGCAACTGAGAATATATTTTGCACTGTCCTATATGTGATTGAAAGTTAATTTCCGAGTCTGAATTTCCCCACTTCCTACACTTCTGATAAACAGCCATTAGCATCTGGGGTATTTTTATTCTGCACTTGAGAACAAAAATGTAGTGATAAAAATAGAAAATCCACAATGGGAAATAAACACTGGTGTTATTTAGTATATTGAATAAAACTAGGACTTGTTTACACCTGATGTACCAAGAGTATCACAGAATCATAGAATGGCCTAGGCTGGAATTGACCTTAGAGATCATTTAATTCAACCTCCCTGTCATGGGCAGGGATGCCTCTCAGCTAGATCAGGCAACACATGGGGTGTACATTGTGAGCCTCTCTGAGCTCGGCCAGGGTTTTCCTGATCTAGTTCAAAAGAGCAAAGCTTCCTTATTACTTATATTTAGTCCCATGAGAATCCAATTAAAATTGCTTGGATCACGACTCTGACTTACTTGTGGTGCCACTGATGAAGAATCTCTGACTTGCAACTAAGCCTTAAGAATAGTGGTAAGAAACCACCAAATAGGTGGGCATCACACACCTCCCGAGAGGCTGTGTGGTAGCAGGAGTGTTGAAAAGTACTGTACATAGCTCCACAGATTAAGCAAAAGAAAACCCTGTGGTTCAGGCTGGGTAATTAGAAAACTGCATGGCTAATGGTGAAGTTAAATAACGTAGACAATATGTGCTCCAGGCAGTAATGGACACAAGAGGAAGACAAGAGGAGAGCTGCAGCTGAAAGGTGATACTCTAGTCATCAGCCTTGCAACCAGAGATGCTCTGAGCTTGTTTCTCCACCACCCCTCTCATCTACAGTAGGCAACACAGCCTTTTGTACTTTAAAGAAAATACAAGTAGCAATGTCGCGTTGCAAGGTCAGCTGCTATCATACATGTTATCAGTGGTTATCTGGAAACCACATGAAACAATCTCTTTCCTCTCTCCAGCTCTGCACTGCCTTCTTGTGTAACAACAGCTTGCAGACGAGGAACAGGGAGTGGTTTTACTTTTCTTCCCCTGTGCATGACTTGCACAGCCTTCTGTCTTGGAGAGCAGCTGCAAAGCTGCTCCATGCCTGTGAGAACTTCTGAAGTCAATGGGAGTGAAGGTTCTGCTGTGGGAAGCCCATCTGTCCCTGCACCTTCTGCAGGCTTTAAAGGAGTTGTTGGATCATGGGGGGCAGAGGAAGGTGTGGTGATGGCCTTCCCTGCTTCCTTCATGACTTCTCCAAGACCCACAGCAAGGATGACAGCAGGACCATCTACCAGGCAAGATACAGGCCAGATCTACCAAGTGTTAGTTCAAGATTGTCTCCAAACAGCACAAACACCCTCTTGCCTGTTTCTCTGCTGCAGTGCGACAAACAATTCCCTGCAACAGATTAAAGAACTGTAATGCAGACAGGTGGTACACGGAGCCTTGCAGGTACAGCAGCTCCAGCTTCTGTTGACCCGCAGCTGTCCAGGACGTGGGGTTGGCTGTGAGTGCTCGTGCTGCCGGTGTGGGCAGCTGGAGGTTTCGGTAGGTGTGCAGCCTGTGCGGGACCGCTGCTGCACATTCTTTGCATGGGAGGGGCAGGAAACAGTGTTTCTGTAGCGCGGTGGAAAAGCAAGGCATTTGCTGCCATCAGGGTTTTATCTCCTCACAAATAAGAGCTTGGTTTATAAATGTGGCTTTGTAGTTCTGTGAGAGCCGGTACAGTTCCACTTTCAGGAAAATATTAATGATGAACCATGAATAAAGGAGGATGAGACCTCTGTGATGTCTTCTGAGAGACAGCAGTATTTTGCGGTAGCTGAAAATATCCAAACCCATGGCCTGTGGATGCTTACTCCAAACTTCCACTTGTCCACAAACAAGGCACACACTACAGAGTTGCTCTCCAAACTTACCCAGAAAGTTACCTTCTCTCTTCCAGTACATACCCCTGGGGATTTTTACTCCAAACTGCCTCTGTCCCTCGGCAGACAAAGGGTAAGGACTTAGAGATTTGCCCAGTTTCAGCGGAACTGAGCAGTAAAATTATTAATCTTTCCAAGGTAGGAATTAGTATCTATTCCTCCTCCATCAGTACCAGCTGCTACAGTGCGTATTGCCCTATAAAACACTTTCTGTTCAATTCTGGTGCCCTCAGGTGCCCTTCTCCTCCCCCCTCCTCCCAGATGAACACCTGTGAGAGGCAGATGGTACAGATAATCCAGAATACATTTCTTGAGTCCATGTAGAGAAGCTGCCAAGCTGCTGATTTTTTGGCACCATGCCTCATGGCATCCATGGCTGGTGAGAGACGCAGATGCCGCCTGAAAATAGCTGAAGAGGAAATTCTCCCAGTGTCTCCGGAGGTCCGGGCAAGGCGGCTGCTGCTGTGGGGTTGGCGAGCAGACATCCCACTGGCACCCGTGCTGGGAAAGCCTTGCAAACAAACTTCCTCCCTCACGTCTTAATCAGCTTTTCTTCCAGCTCCTCTTCAACGGGCTTGATGGGCACCACCTTGGCGCCTTTGGTGGAGGGGGAAGAGAGGCTGGTTTCAGTCGGACATGGCCTGGCAAAGGGAGAAAAGTGTCTGCAGGGAGCTGGGAGCTGTTGCTTCTGCCTGCAGACTTCACCTGAACACACACTCAGGCTGCAGCAACAGATATTGCTGCTCAACTGTTTTCATAAAAGATAAGCGCTGGCACATACTTATGTCTTCCAGAGGTATGACATGGACACTCTTAACCCCCGAGCTTTGTCAGAGCGGCTGCACAGGAAGGCTGTGTAAGTGTCCAGCCCTGCAGGTGCGAGAAGGCTCTGTCCTTCATCAACCAGCACGGGCAGCCCTCTGAACTGCAGCAAAAGAGTCCCCAGGACAGACCACCACTGCCAGCTCCTTCCTGACAAGTGGTTTCCTAACATGTGACTGTGCCTGGGAATTAACTTGGTTCACACAAGAAATTAATTCTGGGGTAGGAGTCATGCCCAGGCGCAGCCACAGCAGTGCCCCTGAAATTCAGGTGTTCATCAGGACCTATCACAATCAAAGCTGGATTACACCACAGCAGTCATCAGGAAAAGGATCTGGGACCAGTTTACCAGCACATAAGACCAACTATATCAAATACCAAAGAGTCAACACACTGTGCTCTTCCTATTGTGTGGGGCTTCAGGGCAGTGTAAACCTCTGCGCTGCCTCGTCAGTTTTGAAAGGCACATTCTTATTGCCCTGGGTCTGCCAAACACTTTCGGGACATGAAGGATAGTCCTTGCCTGAAGGGGTTGATGGTCAGTGGCAGACTAGCAGTGAGGAAAAAGAACAAATAAGACATAAGAAAAAAATAAGAGTGTGGTTAGCCCCAGTGTATTTTGAGAAGCTGGAAGAAATGTGGGAAGCATTAATTTTCTTTCCACTATTTATTATTTATTAGTTCCATAACCTTCAGAAGTATAATTCAGGGTCATTAGACCTGGAGTCCTTTGTTTCCAGTATTCAGTTCTTCTGTGCACGTTTTGTAGAAAAATGCCTCTTGCTCATTGCCCCCTCTTCCTCCTCCCCCAAAACCAGGACACTACATGCAGCTCCTTAAAAACAGAAGGATACCTAACCCCATCGGGGTCAAACAGGCTTAACCAGATTTAGGCGCCTAAATACCTTTGAGGATCTAGGCTTTAATCAGATCATATAACGAGCTCCTCTAATCAAAATGCACAAACAAGGTCTTAAAGCCAGTGGCTCTGATATCCAGTGCAGAGCAGGGCCTCCAAAACGAGGCACCAAAGCGAAGGGTCAGGAAAAGTCTCTGAAAGCAGAACTGAGATAGGGACAGGTATCACTCCCCAGACAGCAACGCTATGTCTGCATCAGGTGATGTAGTAGTGATCAAAAGAGAGCCAAGCAGTGTTTTGAGGACACTTGTTTTCTGCGTTCCCTGTAAGGCTGTCCTTCCTGCTCCAGTTTTCTGAAAGAATCTGATTTGCCACTGAGGACCAGGTGCTCCAAAAGCAAGAAGACATCATGGAGAATTTCAGTTACACTAACACGGTTTTGGGGAGAGCATTTTCCATTCAAGGGCACAAGTAACAAATCAGATAACTTCAGTCACAAGCAACTTACCATGGAGACATGAAGGAACTCATAGCTGTGGCTGCTCTTAATACCTTATCACAGAAGGAAAAAGCTCCCTCTAAAAAATAATAATGCTATCATCAAAGTTCAAGGCTGGACCAGTCACTAAACTCTGACAGATGCTGTGATCACCCCAGCCACCCTCAGAGGGGAGGATAACAGGGAAACCATGGAGAGATACTTTGAGGTTGGAAAAAACCTTGAACCAGTATAATGAAAAAGAAAATAGCATTAACAATAACAATGACGATATTGAACTATATACAGATATTATACAAGCATGCGCATATATTCAAAGATACAAGAGAACGTGTTAATACCCAACCTGTGCATTCCAGATGGAAACTACATCCTGAGCAGAAAAGTCCCACACTGGACTCAGCGTTGGATGGGAGCACCTGAACTCAGAGACCCAATGACAGTCCAAAAAAACCATAAAAGAAAACCTTGGCATAGCTGTGCTGTTCCCACTCAGCAAGACAGGGCAAGACAACCTGTCCCAATAAACAGTGCTCCTCTGCAGTGTAAAAACAAGAGGTGGGAACACCAGCAGCACAGGGAGAGATGACAGTCAGTGTCACCCCTCCCAGCACAGCCACACTAATGGCCCCAGGGCTCTTCCTAGAGGCCCTTATATACTGAGCACCATGGAAAAAAATGCTGTGATGATTGGTCCATTTGAGTCACCCAACCCATCCTCTCATCCCCATAGGCACAGACCTCCCCCCTCACTGTAACTGGCACCTGTGCAAGGAGCCCCAGAGAGCTTTTATCCTGGGGGTCTCAAACCAGGACAGCTATTCTCATTACCACAGGGCTTGTGCACCGATTCTACTCTCCTACACAATAAAACTCTGTGAGATAGCATATGAACAGAAAACAAAATTTAAAAAGGAGAAGAAAAGGGTGCCTTTGGGCTACAGAATTTTAAAAGAATAGATGGTGTCATAAGCAGCAAGGAGCAGTATCAGTGCTGCAGCAGCTCAACCATAAACAAGTTGGGGCTGTGTTTTTTGGGAAAGTGTCATAAAAAGGGACCTTTCAGGCAACAAATTTCAGGGAGAAAATGCTAAGCTTGAGTTTTCAGTAGCTTGTGGGCAGTCTGCACATAAGAAGCTGCAGACGATGCGGGCTATACAGTGCTATGCCATGAACTGTGGCAGTGCCAGGTCTCAGGGAGGGCTCTGCTATCCCGAGCAGATGATATCTGAACATGAGGACACAGCTTTGCAGGGCAGCATCCAGGAAGTCACTTATCTGTTACCTTGCTCAGGAGGTCTGACACAACCATACACACATCATTCATGCTTGGGTTGCTGTGTGGAAATGCAAACAGGTGTCATAAAAAGATGAGATATTCCTCTATGTCTTTCACAGAGGATGTGGGCTTTGACCATATAAGAAATGGAAATTTTATATTATTCTGGATTACTCCATATTGACTAATGGATCTCAGGAATCTTTTTTAATGGTGGTGTAGGGCTGGGGAACTGTGGGTCCCTGCATTCAAATAGTCCTTGACCATGATGACAATTTTCATTCTGAGGTTAGCTACAAAAAAACATTGCTTGATGTTACTACTCAGGACCACTGCTACTAAACTATGTGTGTGAGCTTGGAAAATGGAGACAGATTAACAATGTTTCACACAATAATCAAGAAAGGCAGTAGACGAGGACTTAAGATGATAGTAATAGCTAGCCATGATGAGTCAAACCCATGGATTAACTTTCCCAAAGCGATGGCCAACAAGCTGGAGGTAGGAATGAAGGCCAAGAAGTCCACAGCTGGGAGAGAGCTCTGGCAATTCTCCATGTTCCTCAGACAGGCCTGGACTGGATACGGACTGCAGCATTACATGATGTAAGAGGGTCCTTCTTCTAACCACAGTAAGACCCTTCAGCATTGCCTGCTGCACCTCAACAGGCTTCTCTTTAACTTGTTACAGGGCACGACTTTCCGGTTTTGGTGTTCTTCTCATAGCAACGGGCCTTGATATTATAGCAGTGTCTGCAGTATAGACTAGAAAGGGGCACAGGCAGTTGAGGTAATGACTGCTCTACTAATGGTAGTTCTTGGAGGAGCTGCCATTTCTGTTTTATTCAAGTAGTAGTCCCCAGGCCTAGGGCTTTGGCAGCAGCCCTCCTCCAGGGCAGCTGTTTCAGAAATCTTGCCGATTTCTTAGATTGCTCTCCATTCAAGTCAGTGCACCAGTACCCACTTCAGCTCTTCTCCCGCTCTAAATAAAGCAAAGATGCTCAGACCAACAGAGATGGCAAAGAGTAAATGGTAGTAAGCATCTTCTCCTGCACTATTGTGGAAGTACCACTACACCTGATGGCACTCCAGGCTACCACTCTCTGTCAAGGATCTGCTCATTTCCACTCAATCCTCAACTGTCCTGATGCAGCACTTTTGACAAGAACCACCTACTTTTCAGGATGTAGCCAAATCCTGCTGGAGGGAGGATTTCTCAAGTTACAAAGATACCTGAAGACGAGTCAGCCACTTCTACACATTGTGCAAAGTATCAACGCAGGAGTAAGGCTGAACTCTTGGTAGAATCAAGGAGAGCTGAGGACTTAGCCTTAAGAGATATTTTTAGAGTGATCTTAAAAATACGTCCCGTCTGCATTTTCAGGAAAGTAACCACCTTTCAAGATCTGCCTCCACAGTTTCTTTACCGTGCTCAAGGTGTTAGGTAAGTGTCACAGCATTCCCAGTGAAAAGAGGAGTTAGTGCAAATCATAATCAGGCCTGAGGATTCAAATTCTCCCTCCACACAGTGGTGTGACCCTGGCTCCAGGAGAGCATCACTCCATAAATAAAATGGGGAGTTCTCTGACCTGTCAGGGTCAAGATGGATTAGAAATTCAACTTAAGCCCCGCACAGCTGCACTGTAGCCAACAGAGGAATCCCTGCATATGTGTTCGGCTTTCAGGTTAGCTTTCGTTGTTATCAATTTTCTTTTATAATCTCCATTTCATGTTTACCAAGGCAGCACCAGGTTTCCAGCTGATGTATATCGGCAGTGATCCATTGCTGTTAAGTGAGTGGCATTATTTTACAGCAGTTGAGGGGATAGCCCCTAGCTATTAATTTTGCTTTGCTCCTCTCTCTTGAGAGGAATAATCTCTTTTAGAATTTGATACTAAACAAAAAATCACCCCTTGGATAGCTGAATCCTGTAATTCCCTCCTGGCCTCCGCTCTCCTTGCTGCCAATGGAAATGAAGAGCACTGAGCACCTGGCAGGATCAGGCCCAAGGGCATCTCGATGGCTGTGCCAGCCCTCTAATTCTGGGGTAATGATAATAATCAGGCTTGCACCAAGTGTTGACACATATTTATTAATTGCAAGGTGCGGCTGGCTCTGTACTTCACTAAGACAAACACTTGCAGAACAATGAGGAGGCTGGAAACCACCCAGCCATGTGTCAGCAGCTGCTGAAAGGGGAGGAAATTGCTAACTGTCCCGTGCAAGGAGCCAGAGCGCTGAAAATCTGGCTGGAGAAGGCAGGATCTCCTTTTCTTGGGTTAAGTTTTCCTTTTTGGAAAAAACCTTTCCTGTTTCAGCAGAAAGTCCCCGACCTCGCCGCGGCCCCGGCAGCTTGTGACACAAGACCAAGATGACACAATCGGAGCCAGGCTTCGTGCCAGGGCTGGCAGTGATTTAGTGATGTTCCTAGAGAGCAGGGGGAGGCAGGCCCTGGCCCACGAGCTGAAGGTTATTTGTGCAGAGTCGTATATTTAAGGCAGCAATCATGCACAGTCACATATTTAAGGCAGCAATCATGCAAGCCCCGGAGTGGTAGGAAGGGAAGGGGAGGGGAGCCTGCCTGCCTGCCTGCCTGCCTGTGAGGTAGCTGGTCCTGCACAGGTGAACTGCTGGATGCTCAAGGGAGAAACCAGCAAGGAGGCTGGGACAGAGAAGAGCTTTCATTCTTACTTTTAATACTAAAAAAATAAGTAACAAGTGACTACACTGTATTTACTCACTGCTCTGTAAATGGTGCCCAGTGACTCACTCCTTTCAGTGCTTTCCTTTATCAGTGATGAAATTACTCTCTTGTGAGCAGCTTCTTTCCTTCCTTTTCCTTCAGCCCGAGGATTTACATACGGCGATAGCAGATAAGCAAAGACAGTGCAAGACAGCTCACTGAGTTCATATCTCAGCTTCAGTTGAGTTATGCCTGGCAAAACTGCAGCTAGCTTGAATGTGTCTGTAGGCTTTTCTTCCCTCTGCCTCTGCTTGCTTTCCAGCACAGCTGAGAGCACTTCGAAGCTGCGTTAGCTCATGTCACTTAGAGCGATTTTCAAAGCCCACTTATCTGCCCTGTCATGGCTGTGACCAGCCTGGCACTAATCAGGATGTCCAAGAAATATCAGCCAGTTACACACAGTCCTCCGAATCAGTGAAGAAGAGAAACTTCCTTTCTCATTCTAAGTAGTTTCTATATGTCTAGAGATGTCTTACAGAAACAGAAACTATACCTGATAAAGTGCCAGTATTAATCCATTTGATGTATTTAAGTGCGGCTGTTTAACAGCAACATATCAAGTTAATGTAATACTGATGGAATAAGAAATGGCATCAGAGGGTTTCAAAAGATTTCTTATCACAAGGGGAAAAAAAGGATTTTGACTTCCCATTTAATTTCCCTGTGAATGAGAACACCTTTGCTATTTACATTATTTACTGTTTACTATAGTAGAGTCACTACTAAAAATCAAAGTGATTTGCAGAGCCCTGCTAGCTCTTTTTATATCTCCTTTGCTGACTCAATAAACATCTGACACTCCAGTATTGTAACTAACTACTGCACTGATTCTGCCCTCATTGAAAACATCTTTCTAAGAGAAAGGAATTGTTCTGCTTCTGCTAAAAATGTGATTTGTCTGGTGAAGCATTTGTAAAGGCTTTTTTCCCCCAGTGCTACTGTGGCAATTGGAAGCAGTTAGGCATGTACAGTAACTTGAGAAGCTATGTGAAATCTTCTGATATGCAAATATACTGCTGTATACATGGCAAAGAAGAGCTTTGGGCACGCTTACATGAAACAGACTTGTGTTAACAAACAATTCCCTTACATGCTATTTTGAAACAAAACTTCATCCTGAAAAATGATGTGAAGTAAATATTTCAAAAAGCCTGTGTTGATAGGGGGACTGGTTCTGAATTCAGACCAGTTCTGCCCCAGGCTAGTTCTGTTTCTCCCAATACAGTCACCTTTAAGCAAAATAGAGAAGGATTGAAGCCAAGGAGCTTGAGCAAGGTGCAGCGAGGGAAGATGCTCTGTTAGCAGCTGGCAAAGACAGGGTGTTTGCTTCTCAACCCTCACCTGTCAGATTCGAACTGGATGAACATCCCTATGAGAAACGGTGGCCTTCCAATTTGAGGAGGACATGTTGCATCTGGTCCGTATCTGCTCTGGGATCCAAATTCAGGCAGGGCAGAGACAATGGGAAACCAGAAGGAACAGCCTAACGCAACTCCACTCGGGTGTTCTTGGATGCCAGCCACAGGCTAGTCTTCCAGGTAAGCACAGAACACAAAGGAATTTATGAGGACATAAATCATAGGAATTGAAGATGGGAAAGGCCACTAGAGAACTAGTCAATGCAGGTCTGGTTTCTATGGGGAATTTCCCAGTCAACAGTTTTAAGAATTTCAAACAATAGGGCTTTAACTTTCCTCTGGAAGCAGTTCAAGGTGGTTAGACACCTATACAAACCTTTTAGCATCTCAGTGCATTTCACAGGACTGACCCTATGCAGATTCCTAGAAGCTCCTGCTGCAGGTCATTATGTTCAGATTACTTTTTGCTGTTTCTTCCAGGTTTATTCTATAACGAAGCAAATTCAGAAGTGCAGATATTCACCTCAGGCTTGCCTACGTTCTGGGCTTACCCAGACTTCCTTCTAGGGAAACCAAATAATCAGAAGGGTAGATGTGAAAAACTCCCTGGGTGGACAATCTGAATTTGCATTAAAGTAATCTGTGAAAATGTATTAAAATCATGGAACAAGGAAGCCTGCATGCAGTGCTGTTGTAGGATAACTGCAGCGTGTTGCAGTTACTCTCCACTATACAATAGAATTTCCTCCGTGTAGTGAGGTCTCTGAGATCCAAGACAATTCCACAAGTTGCTTCTAGAAACCAGGCTGAGTTTCAACAGCACAGATGACACCTTCAGTTGGCTTTGCTGGTTTGCACTAGGGCAGGCTGTGCATCAGGAGCTACTCCACGTCAGATTCCCAAAGAAGATGTAAGAAAGAAAGGGCACATAGAAAGATTGAGGAAACCGCCTCTGTCCCCAGCTTCTGAGAGTATGGCTGTTAGAGCAAGAACAGAGACCTGCTTGTGCTTCAATTCTGCTTTATGTTCTCTGCAGAGATGAACAGTCTGTTGGCATTTTGCAATGATTGTGAGGAATTTTAGTGGTTAATTATATCCTCTGTTTCTAGCCTCTATCTCTGTGCATGTTTACATGAGTTTACTGTTCAAACGCCTAGGCTCCGGGCCAAGAGCAGTGCCTAGATAGAATACTGTGAAACATCTCTTCGCGTGCCGTGATAAAATGCTCGGGCATGTACTATACAGAGCTATGAGTAAATCCACAGAGTCATGAAACGTTATGTCATCAGTCTATCAGCCCAAGCAGGAGAGTAACAAATCTAAATGGCACCCAGCATTCAAGGATTGTGTCACCCTTGGACAGTGGTGCTTTTCAACCCGGTGTGCCAAGGACAGTAAGGAGGTGGTTGGCCAAAATGCACAAGTTAGAGCAGTGGGAGAGCAGCAGAATTAGCACAAAGGAAGGAATAAGTAAAAAGCAGGTGAGAGCAGTGGTGGCAGGGTGGTGGGAGGCCAATATAAGGCTCCCAAGGCAGTGATGTGTTTAACCATTTCCTCTCACCCTAGGTTGGTCTCTCACTTTTGGCGTGTGAAAGGGGAAGCCGGTGGTGTGCCACTGCGGTGTGCCAGGGCAGAGTCAGGAAGGGGGAGGAGCGGAGGCTGGTAGTTTAGCCACAGCTGGAGGAAAATGGTTTGTGTTAAGCTATGGCTTGTATGAATTGATCACCACCCTTCGCCATCCCTTTCACATCAGCCTGGCCATCATTTAAATTAAAATGCTAATAAATATAAAGAAGGATGGATACTTTCTACTGAGGTCCCTTGCCCCGGAAGGGCAGTTGGTGTGTCCGTGTTCACACCCAGGCTGTCCTACCTCTGGTGTTACAGAGGGATCCTTGCTTACAAGCAGAGACCCTTTGGGGGCCCAGCCACTGTGGCAGCTCCCTGGGACCCCAGCCAGGTGAGGGGAGAAGGGCAATATATTTAGCTAAGCTAGAAAGCAGTAAACATATCCAATGTTGAAATGGAAAACCAAGGGGTCTTACCTACTAGCTTTCCCCAGGCATACAGAGTTCTACAGCTAGGTCTTCCTTACCAGATGCCCCACCAGTCCCAAAGTATTCAGCAATCTTGTCTAACCTGAGGCAATCATAACAAAATATAGTTTAGTAGAAATGACCCAAGACAAAACTTCCTCTCACTCATCCAAATTTGGCAGGTAGCACAAACCCTGCCAGGGTCTGACTGTTTTCATGACAAAGCACTTCATCTCCAAGCCCTTGACTGAGAGCTACAAGGTGCCCTGACATGTTCCTGCTCCAACAATTGTTTAGCTGTGGCTTTTTTGGTGATTGCCATATTGTAGTATTTCTTCAGGGCTTCCTGGCTCTACCCAGGAGACAAGGAGATGCAGCATCAGCGGCAGGGTGGTGCAGCAGGCAGTGCAGTCATGTCCACAGAGGAGCTTTGCCACCGATTCCCGGTCTGCAGTTGCAAGCGAGCTGCACTTGAGCACACGCCTGCGCTGGAGCACAGACTTGGCCATCTGGCCCACGTGATTGCAAATGGGTGGAGGATGTGCAGGTACTTATCCATTTTGGCATGACATAAAGCAGAGTGGGGGGGCAACTGGAGGCCAATCAAACCAGCAGAGAAGCATTAATCCTCGCTCACTGTGCACTATTAGTGAGCAGAAAGCACACTCCAGCGTTAATATCTACTGGAAACTGTGCTGTGTGCGTGCAGGGCATTCCAGTGAGAGTGGGCTTGCCGCGAGTCTTGTGCTGGCAGGCTCTGAGAGTAATAGCAGGCATGGGTTTGATTTCTGCAGGGTTCCTGGGGCACGGTCCTTCCTTTGGGCTTTTTGCTCTGTTCCCTGGGCCTGGGAAGTGGAGTTTTTTGGAGCAGGGACTATCCATTCAAATGGGTGCAGAGACACTAGGTCAAAGATCTGGGTACCTTAAAATGCACACAAGCAAAGTTCAAACAATCATAGTGAGATCCTCCCTTGCTTAATTGTCTACCTAAACACTTTGCCTGTGTGTCTGTGTCACAGAAGTCGAGAAGAGGGTGGCAGGAAAGGGTTAATTTGTTGGGGGGCGGAGGAGGTTTACAGGCAGAAGGGAGGAGCAGGAGAGTATTTCAGTATTAACATGCAGCTGGTTAATGCAGCTGAATAGCCCTGGCTCAGCTGTTACCTTTCTCAAAGCCAATGGCAAATGATGAAAAACCGTGGTAATATCTATTAAAAGTTTGTGGAAGGGGCCTGCTCAGTGGGAGCTTTTCCATCTCACATACAAGTGATGATTTAGAACAGAGAAAGAACCCCTCGAGGGGATTTTGTGAACCATGCAATGCTAATTAACTCCATTGTTGTATTTTGTTTTGAACATAAGAGTCCCTCTGGGATTGCAGCACTCTTTACTCCTGCAATAGATTTCCATTTTGCACCACTGTATAAAATTTCCTCCATATCCCATCAGCAAAGGGATTAACAATAGGGAGAAGCATATGTGCCTAGTTTTATGGGGTTCTAGGGAGGAATGTCTCTCCCTTCACCTCCCAGATGCATTCTCAATAGGGGCCATTCTGTACATCCTTGCTTTTGCTGTTTCTTTAACCTTGAATTAAAAACAAGTGTACATCAAACACTGGGCAACATCTCCCTTTGATCTTCAGCATATTCAAACCACTTCCGAACATGCTGTGCTAGAGTTTTAGTGGTTGGCTGGTTGGGCACAAATGCAAAAAAAGAAAAAAAAAGAAAGAAAAACAAAACCCAACACCCCCAAAATAAACAAAAGCCATCAACACCAGCATTAGAAGAACTGGTGAAAGAGTGATTTGCTCATCTACAGTTCATCCCAAAAGGAAAGCAAGGAATAAAAGCTCCCATCTGTTTGAAGCCCTTTCTGTCCTGAGCTAACAATGTAAGAAACTTGACTCCTCCCATGCTGGACCTGCTCTTCATTTTCTGGACTTCTGTTATCCCACTTTGGCTTGCCCAAACATCCTCCTCTCTGGTCACTCCTTTTGTGTTGAGCAAAGTGGATTCTGACTCACCCTTGTGCTCTGGTTATTACAACATAGCATCAACTTCAGCAAAGTCATAATAAGGACAAGAGCAAGGAGCATCAGGTCTTTCAGGTGAATCAGAAGTCTGCTTCTTAATTCTTCAACTTCAGTTTCTGGCCTCCATCAATTCTGAGAAAGTCCAGATCTCCATGTGGTGCTTTGGATATTCTCTTCTCTCCACTGCCTTAATATTTGCATAGGCTTATATTTACAAAGTGTTGATGTCCATCTTCCTGCTTTAGGTTATTTGTTTGTTTCATGGTAAGAAATATTTAGCAAACTGTCCCAAGGGAATGAATAGTGTACTGGCATCAGATTGGGCTGACATCCACATTTCTGGATGCAATTGGATCTGCACTGGGAGCTACCTGCCACCTGCTGTAATGGCGTGTCCTTGTTTGAGAGCACCAGGATAAACAACTAACAATATACAAGTTAAACTATATACAGATATTATATAAACACACACAAAAATTCAAAGAGAATACGTTAACATAGAACCTGTGCATTCCAGATGGAAACTGCATCCCAAGCAGAAAAGTCCCAGAAAAGACTTGGCAGCAGATGGGAGCACCAGAGCCCAGAGTCCCACTGAAAGTTAAAAAAACCCCAAAAAAACAAAAAAACCAGGACTTGTGCTGCAGGAGACAGGGCAAGACAATCCATCCCAGCAAACAGTGCTCCTCTGCAGTGTGGGAGCACCAGCAGCACAGAGAGCAATGACAAAAGGCTGACAGGAACTCACCTGGCAGACACCAAAAGCCCCAGGGCTCCCCTTAGTAGCCCTTATATACTGAGGACCATGGAAAGGAATGTTGTGATTGGTCCATTTGGGTCACTTGACCCATCCTCTCCTCCCCACAGGCACAGCTTCCCCTCATTTGCCATCACTATTGGCACCTGTGTCAGGAGCCCCAGAGAACTTTTATCCTGGTGCTTTCAAACCAGGACATGGGAATTTAGCATGAACTTGACCCACAGGAGCAGGGATTTGCAAATAAAAGACTTTCTCATGCACCTTATAACACTGTAAATTCTTAAGTCTTCATTCCTAATTCATTCTGGAAAATATTTAATTATTATTCTGGGCAATTTTTGAGTTCTTTGAAGAACAAGAAAGACTTTTAACACCTTCAGGAGTGTAAATAATGCCAGTCACAGAGGAACCAAAGCAATGACGCTTTTGCACCCAGGCCCCTGGGAATATGGCTGTGCCACCTTGAGACTGAGGCAGAGGCGTGGGAGACACTGCAGCCCACCACAGACCTTACTCCCCCATTCTTCAGTCAGCTAAGTAGGATACTGAGTATATTAAACAACTTTGTCAGGGATCCAGTGTGGATGCTCATCGAAGCAACAACCTCTGTGGCATTGCTACTAGACTGACAAAGTGAATTACGTACCTTTCCTGTTCTTCCCACAGCATCCCTTACTTAGTGCAAACGCCACTTTTCCATTCCAAAAAGAGAATCAGTTCCAAAATGCTTTTCCTGACTCTACCCCAAACTGTCCTGCACCACCATGGCTGGATGGATTTTCCCTTGGAGTCATGCCTTCAGGGATCCCAGAAAAATGTTCTCCTGAGACCCTTCTTGTTCAAATGCTGTAACATTATCTTATGCTGTAGGCTCTTGAGGGCTACTGCTACAACAGTTGAAGTTGTAGTTGCAACAGAGGCCCACAGAGCATGCTCACATATATAAAGCAACATATGAAAGGATGTTCAGGGTAATTCTTTAGGAAAACGTTACTAAATCTTCTCTGCTTGAGTATTACAGGTCCATATAAATAAATCTTTTCCTTCCTTTCTTTGTGGTCCCTTTGTAGCAAATGACAGAATTACAAAGGTAAAACTGGTGGGGAGGGACTTTCCATCCTAAAATCCTCAGCGTACTTCAAACACACGGTAGTGTATTGACCTCAACATCTTCTCATATCTGTATAAAATAACCAGGACTCCTTAGGTATTCCCCACTCAAGATCCAGAGGGGAAAGGGCAAGAGCCAGCCCATTTTTGAGAAGCATTTCCAGCACAGTGTTCTCAGCAGGAGCGCATTTGCCAAATCCTGCTTCTTTTTTCACCCTTTTATATATATATATAGCTACAAGGGAAGAGTTCTGTGAACAGAACAAGCCCACAAGTCATTTATTCCTGTCCTCTGTGTAAGCTTGTCTTCCTTTAGCACTTGCTGACCACTGGCTTGTTAACACGAGGTCGTCATCACACCAGCCAGCATCACCTGCTCTGCACTCATCTACCTCAACCTGTTAGTCCTGTGTCGAGCTGCTGCAGTTAGACACTGCCCTCAGCGGCCCCAGCTTGTGTCCAGGAGCTGACGAGTAGTTTCCCAGCAAGTGGGCAGCGGGGACACCAAATGCCACGTGAGAAAGCGAGTCCTTCTACGACTGCTGAGATCAAAGAGAGCCAAAGCACGGCGAAGGTTTTCAGCAGATACCCAGAGCAGATTTTGCTTGAAGCCACTCCTGGCACCATGGAGGCATCGCTCCCCTCGCCCCCTCTCTCCTGGGCTAAGTATAGAAGACACTTGAACTCCCTGAAATTTCATTCCCACTCCCAGTTTTGCAGCATAGCTCTTGCTGAGCAATCTCATCTGCATGCTCAGCCCAAAGAGGTCCCCGCTGACTCCTCTGGGGCTCTGCGAGGAGCTGCAGGTCCCCAGTGTAAAGCTCACTGCCTGCCTGTCTCTGGTTTCCTTGCTTCAGCAGCACTGTGGAGATATTTTCGTGGTTTCCACGGTACAGACGCTTAATGCCAACATCTGTTTGTCCTCTGTGACTTATGATTTTCTACACCCTGCTATAACAAGTGAGAAGCAACTCTACTGCTACTCAAGTAGCTTTCACTTACTGTTAGGAAGAGGCTGGATACAAGGAAGGGGGGCACAAGGAAGGGTGGGAGCTGCTTTCACAGCTGCCGAGGTTTCCTTCAGCCAGTTTCTGAGCTTCACGTCACTCTGTGAACATTCTTCTCAGTCAGACAGACATGAGTGGAAGGGTACCTAGCCCTGCTCATCATAGAGAGCACACACTGCTTGCAAATATTGTTTTAGTATGTCCCTGCTCTTCCCTGTCTTGGCCTAATATTTGCAGTGGATAATTTCTAAAGCCTAAATAACATAAGCTCATGATTGAATATGCTTCTTCTGAGCTAAACTCCACCTTGTTCCAAAGTAATTGCTTCCTCTCAGTGCCCCTTGTTAAACCCTCAGGAAAACAGGACAGAGGTTCAGCCTCCAAGTCTTGCAGCCAAACCACAGAGCCCAGCAGTCACGCCTACGTGTCTGGGGGCTCCTATATCACACCCCCGTCCATTCCTCTTCCTTCCTCCATCCCTCACCATCATAAGCTGAGCCAAGCCCAGCTCTTTTCCTGAAGATTAGAGGTCCCCTGCCTGGGGCTGGCAACCATGCATAGCTCCTCCAGGTCAGGTCTTCAAATTTCCCGAAATCTCCTGCTCAGCCGCCAGCCCCGTGACAGGAGGCAGAGGCGGGTGTCCCGCTGGGACGCATTTCAAAGCCAAAGAACCCTTGTTTTAAGTCCGTCACAAGCTTTGTGCAATAACCTTTCTCCCAGAAGATTGGTGATAAAGCTTTTAAAATTGATTTGTGTAATTGGATCTGTAATTCTTTTTAAATGGAAACCAAAATGGCACTGTTCTCAAAAAAAAAGACTTTTACAAAAGCCAAAGGATTGGTTGCAAGGTGGAGATGTGTCACTGAACTGAAACTAAGCCCAGATAAAAATAATTAGGCAGACTGTACCAAATTCTGCTTGCAGCCAGACTGGGAAAAGTCTGGTGACAGCATAGATTTCAGAAAAAACTACTTCACGCTCACGTCAGCATAACTCAGACTTGGTCTGCAGTAACTACTTCAACTTTTCAGCTCGGTGGTTAATTAGCAACCTTCTTAGTTTATGGCTCTTTTTTAATTCAAAAATTTATTAGATTAATAAACACTGCAGATATTTTTATAACAGCGGGGCAAATGTTCCATTTGTGTAGAAGATCAAGACACCATTTGAGTCAATCCGACTACGATTATTTAATTTTTTTGCAGGAATTTTGGCCCAATGAGATACTATTGGGAGAGCTGGGCATGGGAAACTGGACAGAGTTCAGCTAGTGAACAAGCACATTCTCATGGGCTTGTAAATAAAAAGCAATATTTCTAATGAAGTACAACATATTTTACCTCCCACCCTTCCCTGAATTTCATGCATGGCTTTATATGGTGTTTCTACCTTAAAATAAAAAAAAGCAGGTTTAGTGAGTACAATCCACTACACCTGTTTCTAAGGAGCTGGTTTTGTTGTTAAAAATATCCAAATGGCAATGTACAAACCTGTTCTAGAAGAGCCTTCTTGCTTGCAGCAATTTATTCTTTAATAAGATATAAAGAAAATCCATTGGTGTCCTCTACTCGCCAGCACTGTTAGTTACCCAAAGCAGCCTGAATATCAGCTCGAGGCTTATGGCCATAACCTTGCTAGCCTTTGCTTTAAAACAGTAGTGAAATAAAAACACCGGAGCCAGGACGAGCTGCAGAATACAAATAGTTTTCTGCGTCTTGTCGTCCTGAGTGCTTCGTCATTGCTCCTGCCATGGAAACGCAACCCAGCTGGTGGGAGGATGCGAGAAGCCCACAGTTAAATTCTGCTCGTGGGTACCCTGGTGTAAATCTGGAACACCACTACCAGAGTCTTAATTGGGACTTTGACCCGGGCAACCAAAATGCCTGAAGAGGTAAGGCATAGCTGGGCTGCTGCAGACACTGCCAGGAATAAAGCTCAGCAGTTAAGGTTAGTTGCAAATTCCACTGCTCTGATCAACTTTAGGCAGTTTAAAGCTCTCATGGATATCAGTATTGACCTTTTTTTTTTTTTATACTTTTCCAAGAATCTTTATAAGAATAAAAACTGTGTTGCTATACATTAAAAAACCCTCATGAACCACAGTGAGAGCAACACATACCACACCGTGGCACCAGGGATGTGATCTGTTTTAAGAAACACATGGCTCTATGTTTAATGAAAGCAGCCTGTTGAAGGATTGCAGACCAGGAGGGCACACTAGATTTGTTGTTTTATTAGGCTCTGGGTTATGTACTTCTTTTGCGGGGTATCTGACAACATATGCCATTCCACTCTCAACTGAATGAGCTGGGAAAAGGAGGGCAGAAAAAAAAAAAAAAGCATTTATGAAGGACTGGAGCATTTTATTTTCTACCTTTTGACAAAAGTGTTAAGAAAAAGAATTCTATCATTTCTAAACTAGAAACAGATAGAAAGAGAAATGGAATTTAAGTAGATGGAGAAGAACAATCATCCTCCACAAGCACATGGAAGGAATTGTTAGAAATACGTAAGATACACTCACCAATACCCAGTTCATTGAAATCGTGCACTTCAGTCTTAGTAAAAACCCTCCAGTACACCAGGGCCAGATCTTGAAAATATTTCACTGCCTGCAAGGTGAATTGAAGGCACTTTCCATTACATATGGGATAATTTGCACTTTATGGGGTCAGGAACTACATGGCTATGATCACACCATGCTTGCAGGTATGTGCTCCATCTTTGGAAGTGCCTGAAACTAGTGGATAAAGGGCACTGCTGAGGCTGCTGTTTGTTACCTCTCCTCACCCAGTGTCACTGCAGGCCACTGAAGTGTTGGTCCTGAATTCCTTTCCAAACCCACCTGTCTGCAGTGAGGTGCGCCCATCACTTTATTTTGGATTTTGTGATCCTGCAATCAGGGCTGCTCCATTTCAAATCTACTCAGGTCTTTTCCCAGCAAATTGTTCCTTCCACACATGCCTCAGAAACCTCTCGACATCAAGTGAGCATGCTGTGCCAGTTTGTCCACAGTTGCACAGGAGTGAGAGTTGAGGCCAAAAGAGATGACCTGAAATCTGTGACCAAGGCAGAAGGAAGGGCTGGATTACCTCTTTCAGCAGCAGCCTATATAGGTGTACCATGAGGCCACATCTCTCAAATGTGATCCACAACACCCCTCAAGAAATCCAGGCCTCCCCTCAGTACACCATGGAGCTGCCGGAACGATCTCACAGAAAACACAAAAACGGTGTTGGTCTCCAAAATCCCTCCCCACTCTCAAATTTCAGCAGTGGACAAGGGCTGCAGGAAGATTCATTTCTGCCCGAGTTTCACAGCCCTAAATCAACTCCTGGAGGACATAGACACTCTCCTGCAGCCTTTAACATGGTAGCCTTTCTTTTAAGACACTAATTCAAGACACATGGAGACTTGGTCTCCCTTCTAACTCAGAAAGGAGTTAGATCCACACCTCCTAGAAACATAATGAATAGCAGGAAAAAGGAGAGCAAACCCTTCACTTGATACATCTGGCAGTGTGTGGCAATGAATGGATGCTCAGAGGGTTGCAACTAAGCAGAAGTGAGCATTAATCCTCCTCTCTTCTTCCAGGTCCCTGGTTAGGGCAGAGAGTGAGTATTACTGCTCTTTGGCTCTTCTCCAGACCCAAGATCAACACCAGGGTCTGCTCACCTCTTCAGACCATCATGGCTTTCATGAAATTGGCACTTTGGTGCTAGCAAAGCACTTCACACTGGCATGATTTTACCTAGTAATTTCTTCCTTAAAATACTTTAAGCTTGTTGCACAATGAAACGATCATTACTGTGCTCTGGTTCCATGACACCACTCCCTCAGGTGGTAACTTTGCACACTTCTTTCCTCAAGACCCTTGGAGACCGCTTCTCAAACAGTTTGGCAAGTATTTTGCACAGGCTCCAGAATACTAATAGCTGGGATTTCCTACTCTCACACAATGCAAATATCCTTTTATTAGACACTAGAGCTACTGGATACACTGATGACAGTATCTTAACAAGGCGCTGGTGCTAGCTTAGTTAACAGACCCCTTATTTACAGTCTTCAGTCTTGGGTGTATAAACAGGCTAAGGCTATGAGAATAGAAGTTTTCCCCCTCCCTGTTGCTGCCAAAGAGAAATTGGTGAAGAAGCTGGCTGGGCAGAGGTGCTGGGTGTGACAGTTCCTGCTGTGACACCCTGGCCTCCGCTCTGGCTAGGAGCACAGGCACCTCCCTGAGCAAGAGCTCCATGCCCTTTGAAGATGGGCACCCATCCTGCGGGGTCACTCCTGTGGGAACACCCGTTGCTTTTAATCGTAGAGGGAGACTTCAGTTTCATTTCTCCAGCCACCTTTTCCTCATGAGCGCAGAATAACAAGCTGTGACTCTTCAATGAGCAAACCAATGCATTTTTAACATTTCTCTGAAAACATTCAGAGAAAGTCCCCAAACCATGGGGTTTTGTTTATAATTGCTGCTAGGATGATAAATCTTGGAGACGGAGGAGTCTATATAAACAAAAAGATTTCCAGTAGCACAGGAAAACTGTGCAATGCCAAGCTATCATCACCTTCTGATAGACGAAATATTTATAGTTTCATTGTGAGGAGGACTCTGGCTGAAAAGTGTTTGCCTGAGCCAGAACGGACTGACCTTTTGCAGTAGGCAAAATAAGTCAGCGAACACCACTGAGCTGTCAGAACTGCTGCAATAAACTCAAATCCCTTTTGATAAGGGGCATCAAAAGCACACAGCTCCCCACCACCTCCTAATAATGCCCATGACCCCAGTGGCGCCTTACAAATTTACTACATGGTTTGAGAACTAGATGCAACACCTGCTTCCCGGCAGCAGCTTTTTCTTTTCTGTGTAGGTGCCCAGCAATTTCAAATCAAGTTCCACAAGTGCTGGCTTTCGAGCCATAAGAGAATTCTCATTTCCTGACATGTTATCCCAATCTGACCTGTCCAAGAAGCCTCATCAATATTACAGCAGCAAAAAGCTTGATGACTTCCTCACAAATAACATGCTTCCACTCTGCTTTGTGCGCTATGTTTAATACCATATTGGATATTTTAAAAATACTGGGAATGTAGTTGAAAGCATCTAGTAATTAGATAAATGTTTTGCCCCTTGTTGAAGTTTAAGGCTGGGCCAGTCACCAAACTGACAAATGCTCTCTGGGATCCTCCCAGCACTTTCCCAGGGGAGAATAACAGGGGAGCCAGGGAGAGAGATTTTGAGGTTGAAAAAAAATGTGAACCAGTAAAATGAAAACAACACTGACAGTAACAATGAAGATGCTGAACTATATACAAATATTATACAACTAAGCAAATATATTCAAAGATACAAGAGAATATGTTAATACAGAATCTAAGCATTCTGGATGACAGCTAGGTCCCAAGCAGGAAAGTCCCAAACTGAACTCGGCAGCAGATGGGAGCATCCAAGCCCAGAGTCACAAACGTAGTCCAAAAAAGACCAATAACAAAACAACCAAAACCAGAAGAGGAGGCGTTGCTGCAGCCACACTGCTCCCACCCAGGGAGACAGAGGCAAGACAACTTGTTCCATCAAATATTGCTCCTCTGCAGTGTGAAAACAGGAGGCAGGAACACCAGCAGCAGAGTGACAGATGACAAACAGTCGATGACAACTCCCCCAGCACAGCAGCACTGAAGACCCCCAAGGCTTAGGGGGTCCCCACTGTATGTCATTATGGAGTTCAGCAACTGGTGCTCGCACATACTAGCTTACTGCAGCGTCAAAAGCAGCAATCCATGCAAATTCCTTGCTTGATCTGTGTTAGAGGAATCAATCACTTTTATTTCATAAAGACTCATTCAAAAAAAGAACATAAGGAAAGAATAAGCCAAAGCCAAATAACACCAGGCCCATGGGAAGTCACCATCCTTGAGTGGTGGACTTGAAATGCAAGTCCACATGCAAAACCAGGGTCTCGGTCTTTGACCCACAGCACACGTGTTCAGGTGTCAGCTCTAGGGGAGTTAAAAATCAAAAGGAGCTTTAAGTTGTTTTTTGGGTTTAACTGCTACTTCATTGTTTTAAATGGTTGTTTAGATATTAGAATTCCACAGACCCCCTAAAAGCCCCCACAGGTTCTCACTTGCTGCTCAGTGTCTTCCTTACACTGAAACTCCTTCCCTTCATTGCTTCACATATGTGGGGGTCCTTTGCAAGGTCACCCTGATCCCAAACCATTTCATTGAATAATTGGATAAGACTCCTCTCCTTACAAAATAAATACAAACTCTGGGTCCAAAGAGGGTGGGAGTTCTTCCATGTGTTTGATTCAAGCAGTGAAATTCTAAGTAGAAGGCAGGTCTCTCTTGTTTCACATTTTTTGCTGGCAAACTAGAGAATTCTCCACTTAGCACACAGATTTGCTGCAGTTTGCTGAGACACCAAGCCTCTTTCTGCTCTGTTAGGGTCTTAAACCTCTTGTCTTGAGTCTGTTTGCTTCCCTTCCCTTCTTTCGTTATCTAAGGATAAGAAATGAAGTGAGGATAATAGCATTTTATTGCTGCACAGCAGGGCCACAAAGGTAATTAAAGATTCTGAGGTTGGAGTAAAAGGAGATGTATCTGTTCCCTAGATAGATGCATTTATTTTCATTTAAAAATGTAAACCCCAAAGATTACTACAATAGCACATGCTTCCCCCGTCCACCCCAAAAAACCGAATCCATTTACCTGGAGTTTGATCAAGTTATAGCACAGCAAATCCTGTTCAAAAACAGGGCTCTGCTCTCTCGTTTTTTACTCTCATCTTAACACTTTAGGAAGCAAAACTCCAGACACTTTGTGAGTCACATACCACTACCAAATAAGTAGCAGTCATTGAATGGTGCCTCATAAAGGGGGCAGGAAACAGGAAAAGCAGCTCAAAATAAAGCTGTTTGTAAATTAAAGAACTAAGTGGAAGAATGGATAGGAAATGAGCCCCTTTTTTTTTTCTTCAAAATTATTCTGATTAATGAGGAGAAAGATCAATAGCCTATCTGCAGCTGCCAGGAGAAGACAGGGTGAAGAGTGAGTCCAGACCCAAGTATCCCCGTGGTGCTGTGGTGCCAACACATCACATTCTGCACAAGCTCCATATAATGAGCTGCAGGGTGAGATCTCATGTGACTGCACCACTCACCTGTCTGTCCATTCAATTCCTCATTATAGCTTGATGTGATCAGTTACAGGGTACCAAGAGAAATGTGTGGCATATATCTGTGAGTAGTCAGAAAAAAAAGACTGCTTTCATTCCTGCAATGCTGCTTTCCTCCTGCTGTAACAAGAGCCTCCCATACTCCAGATTTCTCTGTGTGCTGCTACTGCATGCAGCTCTGAAGCCACGTGCAGCTTTGCCCCAAGATGTGGCAACACCTGGGCCCATGGCTTGATGCAAAGCATCTGAAAGCAGCAAAATGTTCCCACTGATATTTTTGGATTTTTTTTTTTTTTTTAATCAGCCCCTAAATGAAGGGCCTCAGATACTGCTGCTTCTTTTATCAATGTTTGATTTGGGGCCTTCATAATTATGTTTAGCAGCTTTTGTGGGCCAGCAGACTCCCAGACAAAATGACCTGGCAGGCTGCTGAGGCCATTTCCATTAGTTTTGGAGCACTGTGTGAGGAGAGAATGACTGTTCCTTGGATGGAGACCATGGATGAAACAAGAGAAGGCATCATGCTCCCATCCTCTTTGGCTTGCCCCAGCGACAGGGAGAAAGTACCCAGCACTAGTTCATTAAGGTTTTGGCATGTTTCTTAATGGCACTTGTGACAGTCACAGGCACAAAGGAAGCACTTATCCCCAGTCGCTCTTCCCATCTGTGGCCTTTCATTTGCAGATCTGCCCAGAGATCAATTCACACTGGCAGTAGAGATAAGAGGGGACCCTGATGCTGGACTTGAGAGATTACAGCAGCCAGGGGCTTCAACGGCCAATGCAGAGCCCCGGAAGGGTGCTCTATTTTTGAGCATCCCCTGGTACACACAGCCCAGGAACGCTCTCACAGCAGACCTGCTCCAGGCTCTGCAAAGAGCTGATGGACACCAGCACTCAGCTGCTGTTAGGGAGCAATTCCTCCTCTCTATAGCAACACACAGTGCAAGGCCCATTACAAAAAAAGAAGTATTATCGATGCACATTTGCAAGAGAAAACTCTGCTTCCATTGCCAGCTCTCCAGAAGACAGTCTCCTTTCTGGCACTGCTCTAAACAGGGAGGCAATCACAGGGCTTTTAGCAGAAACCTCTTAGCAAGAGGCATTGCTCCGGCAGCCACAGGAGTGACTAGCAGATAATGGGATACAGTTCTTAAAGAGCTGCCTCCTTGGCTATAAATTTCTGCAGCATTTAAAAATATTTTATGTGAGCATTTGTGAAATGAAGAAAAACAGCTACACAATGCTCATATTTAGACTTACTGAGGAAAATGCTTTCATTTAGTACAGTTCTTAACTGTGTCCTTACACTTGGGCTTAATCCAACCCTAAAATTGGCTCAGGGTGCCACAAAACAACAGCTTAAACCAATTTAATTGCCATCTGCAGCAATGCCACACACCTTCCCAGTCATCTCCCTTGTAACACCAGCTCTCCTGCTCCTCTAACCCTGCTCTGAGCCATTTGGGAATGCAAGTTGGACACACACACTTGACACCTCAAACTCCACCATTTTTCTACCGATTTAACAGGCTGGAGTGACTCATCACCAGGTCAGATACACAGTAGAACTGGTGTAAAGAAAGGAGTGGAATCTCTCAGTTGAGGTAGGGTGGGACAAAGAGGTTCAGACATGAGTTCAGAAAGCCAGCAGCTCATTGCTGCTCCTTGCCCACCTCTGCCCATGCCATTTAATCCCATCACTTATCAAGTTACCCAAAGCTTAGCCTTTACCTCATCTCTCCACACACACACACACACACACACTCGCTTGGTTTCTGTGAGGTCAGTAAATTGAATTAGCACAGCAAGAGCCCTTACCAGCACCGAAACGCATGACCAGAGGTGAGAAGGGCTGCTCTCTTTCAACACCAGGGAGCCATTAGATCAGCTAAGTGGTGTTGTCAAACTATACCCTCAGGCTTCTGCATGCATTTGAGTCCCGGTTACCCCAAGGCCTGGACTACAGAGTTGGAGACAAAAAGAGCAATGCACCCGCTGCAGCGAGGAGCTGAGCAATAACCACACTTCCCTGCGCAGGCTCCAGAAACCTTGGCTACCCCTCCTTGTAGAGCTGTCCTACCTGGTCTTTCTAACAGTCGTGTTTTAAGACACTGAGACCAAGGATTAAGTCAAATGTTTCAGGAAGAGATGTAGGTCAATTTAAAGGAAATTCAAAGACACCAAAGTAGCCGGAACCTAGTAAAAATAAATAGAAAGAGAGGAAAAAAAAAACACCCCACAAACCCACCAAAAAGAGAAGCCAACCTCTATAGCAGGAAGACAGTTGAGATTTCCGACAGGATACCCTTCAGTGTCAATTTACCGGTGTTTCATGACATAGTCTCTTAAATACAAGGATAAGTGCTCATCTATAATGAAGTTTTTCGCATACATTATGTAGCACTGTCTCTTCCACGCTTCATATATAGCTGTCTGTACCTATAAATAGAAATGATGCCTCATGTGCATTATCATATATTACAACCTCTGACAATGTGGTAAAGGAGAGGAAATGAGCAAAGGAAGTGGTGTGTTCTGCCAAAGCATACAGACTTCACAGGGCCTTGGTAAGTCAGCTTCGGGCAAACCAATGCCGTGCAATAGTCCAAAAACACGTGGAAAAGCAAAATTATGATTGAAGAGACAGTAAACTGATGGATTTGTTGCCTGATAGAACAAAAGACCAAGTAATCTTGTGGAGAGGCTAAAAGATCAAAAAGAATCCTTGCATGCTTAAAACCAGAGTACTTCACCAAGCGACATGGCAGAAGTAGCAAGAGGCAGAATAAACAGACCAGAGCATCTCTGCTGGGCAGCACTGGGAGGAAGATGACAGATAGAGGATTCCTGCAACGCTGAGGCAAAAGCCAGAGTAGAGCCTTGATTCACTGCAAGAGATGGGAAGTCAGGGCTAGAGCTGCTGATCTCCTTAAGTTCTCAGGATGCATTACCTTTGCATTGTTGGTGTCTTTTTCCTTTTTTTTTTGTCTTTAAAAAAGAAAATTATTCTTCATTCTCACACATTTTATAAACTAATGAAATATCTTCACAATTTGTCCTCATCCATTTTTTCTTATTTAGTTTTTTTGCCTGACCACTGTGCCTACAGAGCTAATGAGCTGTGACTGGCAATACAATTAAAGATAGATTCAATGGCATCCTAGCACACAGAAGCGTTTTAATTAAACTGAAAGAAAAATGTTGTTTATCATAGAGTAAGCCAGTAGCCCATACTGAGTAAACCAAAGTAAGCCTTTAGGCATGAAAAATCAGTGCCATCTCTAATGGACAGGGAAATTGAGGTTTAATTCTTGACTAGCACATTTCCCACAGAGCTTGTTACATTGGGCCAAGAGCATGTTTTGACTTGCCTTTTGGAAGACTTGCATAGTTTGCTCTCAGCCTTCTGGGAGCTTGGTTGTTATTTTCATTAGGAAGGGCAGGGCAGAGCCCAAAGGAGGCTCCACACTGCTTAGCATCAGGGCCACTTCCTAGTTCTTCTCATAACTTCATTTAATAGTAAAAACTCAAAGGTCAGTCATGAAAAGGCCAAGCTAGATCTGAGCTAGCCAGTGTTACACCAAATCCCATAAGATTTATAAAAAAGTTCCCTCTCTCACCTTGTTATGGCTCAAACAAATAGCAAAACTTGTTTTCACTTTACCAAGAGTAAACCCTCAAAGTTTCTTAATTTGACCAACTTCATTTATTTCTCATCAGCTTTGAAAGTAGTATAGTTTAGCTTTGAAAGTAGTGTAGTTTTGAGCAATGCCTGAATCAGTATGGAAGCAGCATATGGAGAGAGAAAGAAAACAAATCAGTTCCTCCAAGATTGAAATATCACACGTAAGCATTTCAAAGCTGGGTAAGCAGCTTCCTCTATTGAAGTTGTACAATACTTTTCATTTCAATACTATATCATCACTTGCTTCACTTTGTCAGCTTTTACCACTTGGTCTGAAAGCTCTCACTGGATGCCACAAATTCACTAAGATGTTTTTTCTAGTTTTATCAAAGCAGATTTTTTTTAGACTTCCCAGAAAAAAAGAAAAAATAATAAAAAGACAAAGAGGAAAAAATAAGAAGCTCTCTCTAACATCAACAATGTATATACCTGAACAGATATGATGGCATACTTTATTTTCAGAATCTAATAAAACAATTAAGTATGACCTATATGAAAGATATCAGAAAACTAAAATGGTTACACAGCTGAATTTAGTCCATCTGTTGAGTTCACTGTAACTGAGTGGGAAGTGTTGGGGCAGAAGATCACTTACAAGAATTGAAGTTGATTCAAGACCACTGTTATCTCTCAATGATCAACTCTCTTAATTCAGATTTAAAAGCCAAAATGTTTTACAAGTATCTCATTTTCTGGCCGTGTCCTTTAAGCTGCATGTAAATCCCTCTTATTTATGATCAGCTTTTACCTGAAACAGAAAATGCATCCTATGGTTTTATCAACTGTTATCTAAGAACTGAGACATCTCCTGAGTCTTCAGTTGCCAGACCAAGGCAGCTTTTTATCTTGCAAAGAGGCTCGTATAAGAAGTATTCATAATCATTTCTTTTTTCCCATCCACCACATGACAGATCAAAAGCTTTGGTACCCACAGTAAGTGATCTTCCAGACAAACCCAGGAGGAAGCCGAGAGTGGGTGCCAAAGTTTAGCACTGCTCTAGTCACTAGACTCTGACAGATGCTCTCTGCAATTCCCACCACCACCATCCCAGGAGAGGATAACAGGGGAATCGGGGAGAGAGATTTTGAGGTTAAGAAAAAAACAACCAAACTCAAATCAGTCTAATAAAAAAAGAAAATAATGCTAACAAAAATTATGAAGATATTGAACTATATACAGATATTATACAAGCATATAAAGATATTCAAAGATACAAGAGAATATATTAGTACAGAACCTGAGCCCTCTGTATGACAAAAACGTCCCAAGCAGAAAAGTCCCAGACTTGACTCAGCAGCAGAGGGGAGCACCTGAGCCAAGGGTCCCAACGACAGTTCAAAAAACCCAGAAAAGGAACTGCACTACTCCCACCCAGGGAGATAGAGGCAAGAAAAACCTGTCCTGATGAATGGTGCTCCTCTGCAGTGTGAAAACAGGAGGTGGGAACACCAGCAGCACAAGGAGAGATAGCAAACAGCCAATACTACCCCTCTCAACACAGAAATCAATGAAATTCCTGGGGCTCTTCTTAGGGGCTCTTTTATGCTGAGGATCATGGGAAAGAACACTGTGATTGGTCCATCTGAGTCACCTGACCCAACCTCTCCTCCCCATAGGCACAGCTGTCCCTCTTCCCTCAGAGGGACTGGTATCTGTGCCAGGGGTCCCAGATAACTTTTATCCTGGGGCTCTCAAGAAAACCAAGACAATGGCGCAAAGTTGGCTGTCCCTCTTGTGGCCACTTCTCCACAAAAGGACATCCCCCAGCAGCTGGGCAATGGCAGCATCTCCCAGCTGGCAAAAGGCACTTCTCCTTCAGCATGGTGCCCTCCTAGGTGGCCTGAGGGATGCAAGCCCACAAGCTCTTGTGACACTATCACCTAAATACATGTCAAGAATATATGGTTTTAACTGGAACCAACTTGGGAAGAACAAACACACGCTTAAGCTCAGAAAGCCAGTTTAAAGAAACTAAAAAAACTCCCATAACAACAAAAAAAGGCCGAACAAAAAAAGAGCTTCTTACAGCCAAATTCCAATAAATAGAAAGGGAATCATGCCATTGGGCAGCTCTGTTTAACATCAAGTAAAAGTCCTATTTTCCCTGACTCTGCTGCTTCTTCATCCAACTTTTTTTGGCAGTCTCTGGGCCAGCACACGATGCATTCACTCCCTGTTCATACTGATCCTTGGAACAGGCTGCCCAGGGAAGTGGTGGAGTCAACATCCCTGGAGGTGTTCAAAAAATATGTAGATGTGGTGCAGTAGTGGTCATGGTGGTGCTGAGTTAATGGTTGGACTTGACAATCTTAGAGGTCTTTTCCAACCTTGATGATTCTACGTTCTATGATTCTCTACTCGCTTCCCCTCCAGCTCCCACCTCACAGGCTGTCCGTGGTGGCCATCAGCCCTAGAGGACAGGCCACTGAAAATCTGCGCAGCTGACTCCTCTGCTGCCAGGTTCCTTCCTCCTGGCAGAGCAGAGCAGCTCAGAGCACCACTGCTGGGCTGAACACAACACGTAGTAAATCAAAACCTCTCTTTGCTTATGCTGTTAATGACACCTCAGATTACTAGCACTTAATTGAATTTACTTTTTACGTTTTGCTTTTCTATCAGCTGAGGCAATAAAAATCAATTCCTGTAGGGCAGTTTCATTTAGGTTTATACAGTGTTTTATATTCAGCTTCTCAATGCTCAAGCATTTGAGTGGCAAATCCATGTTGTACTATTTTTTAAATACTTCTATGAAATTAAAGCAGACCCATACTGAGGGTAGACATTTTAACAAGCAAAATACTTCAAAAACAAATAAGTATGAAGGAAAAACAATATCCTGGAGAAAAGTTATTTGGCCAGCTGAAGCAGATTCACCAGAGAGATCTAAGAAATACAGTTACATTTATAAATATTTGGAGAATCGGTGATACAGATAAATAGTTGGGGGTTTTGTGTTGGTTTTTTTTTTTCCCCTGAGCTTTACATTAGATTTGATATAAAATACTGCTGAAATCCTCCTCCGGGACAAAACTACCTATCATATAAAAGGCCTCGATTCTGAAAAAAGTCCTCCCATGCTAAGCTTTGTGGCTCAAGGGTAGCTGTGCAGTTCTACACACTGTACAAATCACAGTGCCTGAATTTAACCATTCAACAGATGAGCTGAGACTGCACGGGTCTTGTTGAACTGTTCCTCATGCTCAGCCAGGGCGGCGCAGCCTGAGAGCTGCTGTAGGGAGCCAGGGAAGACATCTCAACCACGAGCCAGCACCTTACCACTTCCCTGCAGAACTGTTGACTTTAATATATTTTTTTTTTCCAAAAGATTTTAATAAAGATTTGGAGATTTTGTTTTGGCCCTTGCTTTGCTGCTTTCCGGGATGCTTATTTGGAGGGAAAGACAAGTATTCAGTGTTAAGGAGCTCAGCATGGGGAGGGATTCTACTTTAGCAGTCTTGACTGCTTTTAATACTTCTAATTAGGCTGTGTAATATCGTGTATGAATTAGTTATTCATAGGCAACTAACATTTTAGTAGGTTTCCCTCCCTCGTTGGGAACAAGGCAAGTCCATAAATGTCAGGGATGTGTACTCCCTGTGTCTAGTGGAAGTGGCTCACTCCTTGCCGGGGACAGCACAACACTAGACAGGGAAAAGCTGCTCTGTATGTTGGGATATCCACATAGGACTGGGAGGTGACATTTCGATCCTTAACTCATCCATTTCTACAAGTTTCCTTCTGCTAGACCTACAGAAAGTTTCCATTGGCATTTTCCTCCTTTTTTTTTTTTTTAATTACTAAGTGCTTCACCACCAGTTCCCGTTAGTGTTATTTTGTTTATTAAATGTTCTGCAGTGCTAGGAGGTGGCAAGGTGGACTCCAAGCCAGGTGCTGGGTTCCTCAGCTGCAGAGGGAGAACGGCATCACCCAGCCGGGCACAGCCCCGTGTCCTCCTGCCACTGGTTTTGCATGTCTGCACCCTCAGCAGCACCTCTCCCGAATTTTGCCAGGCAAGCACAGGACCAATGTCATCTGATGAGTGGGATTAGGAGGAGGAGAGGGAAGCCCCCCTGTTTGGGGACCAGGAGCAAGGAAGAAGGCATGACACCCTTGGCTTTGCTGACTTCCCAGGGTTACCTGTTCCCCTTCACAACACGAATGCCGGTACCCAGGGAGAAGAGCGTGAAGCTGTCGGATCTGGATGAGGTGCCGCAGGTTTGCTCAAACGGTGGTTTGACATCCTGCAGCTGCAGCAGAGTTCCGTCAGACCTACAGGGAATGCTGCAGCATGTGCACATCACCAGGGGAAATGTGTAGCACATGACTGCAGTGTTTGTTTCTTTAATTATTTTTCTTTTAATTTCTCCTGGGGGTTTGACTGCATCTCTTGTCTGTCTGCCTCCAGAATTTCAGTGCCACTCTTTGAAAATGAGGCAGAGTTATTGCTCCAAACAGCTCCCGCTGGCAGGGCTCAAGTGACCGCTGTCATTTTCCATTTGCAGACCTGCGCAGTCTTTTACACACGTTGAAAGAAAAAAAAGTTGCGAATAAGATTACATTTTTTTAAGACAAGAAAGTCAACGCAGTAATACACTACACAAGTAGTAGAGTCATCTTCTTTCACTAGAAAACTATTGATCAAAGTTATTCAAATCTGGATTTATCATAAAGAGATAAAATGGCAAATGCACACAGTAATAAAACATAGTATTTCATGATGTATATTATGAAATAGAAGAGAACGAGATTATTTCTTTAAGCCTATCAATTATTAAATTATCATGAAAATGTATGTATATAAATAATTCCATGAGCCTTTCTGATTAGATTACCTTGATATGATAGAGCACGTTTTGATTATACTTTGATGCTTTGCAATAAGGATTTAAATGCTAAGTAGATTTCAGGAAGATTTTATTTTAAAACTGCAGCAAGAGGTAGTGGGTGGACAATACATAACAAAGCAGAACAGGAAACAGGAGAGACTTAATTCACACAATTATTTTCCTGTGTAAAAGATGATTAAATTCCCACTGCACACAGATTTTTTTTTTTTGCAAAGTTTCATTCTATTTATTAGATATGTAACATTCAGGGCATTTAATACAAACCATTTTGCTACTGCTTACAATAGCCCTTCTAGAACATCAATGGAGAACGTGGTTGTGAACTTTGAGACCAGGAGATCTACAGAGTAACTGTGCCTTGGTGTAGGTGCTGAACACCAGAAGCGTCACCTGCTCATTCACATAAAGGAGAATAAAGCAGGTTTTCATCCCTCTCTTTGCAAAGATGGCAGAAATCTCAGGTGCTAGGGTGGGCTTTCCTGTCCTCAGCAAGATGTCAGTGCACCATGGTGAGACAGCCGTGGGCTGAGAGGAGCCTGGAGCAGGGGTGACTTCAGTGTTTGCTGAGTTGGTGGGCTTAGAGAGGGGTTTGGGTCTCTGAGTGAGGAAATAGATTTAGGAACTGGGAAGGAGCAGAGATGAAGGTCACACATGACCCACAGGAAGAAGCAAGAAGGATTTTTGCAGGTCCTTGGTGTTGAGGATTGCTAGTAAAGCTCATATAACTGAGAGGTGTCTGAGAAATGTGAGTAGCAAGATGGACAAGAGCACAGTTAAGCTCTACTATGAGCAAGGTGTTTCCAAAGCGTGATGGGCAAAAGCACTTTCTTTGCCCCATTTATGACAAGTGGATAAAGGAGTAGGGCTGTACTGAAATCTGTGTGGTAGGAGCTCCATTCATGTGAAGAGACTCCATTCAGGGCCTTACACAGGGTATGAGCCAACTGCAAAGAAAGGAGGCATTTCACAGAAGCTGGACCCTTTGTTTTTCTTGACACTGAGGACCTTAGCAACATAAAAGGGGACCCCAGCACTGACTCTGCAGCAACAAATGCCTGTTGTGAGTGAGTGTATTTGAGGAGCTCTGACAATCAGGAATGACCCGAGGTGCTTGTTTCCAGCCCTTGTTCCCCAAGGGACTGCCAAGGGGGGAGTCCTCCCTGCAGCCCAACAGCAGTGGAGGAGATGAGGGTGCTGGGAAGCTCTTCCTAGTGAAGGCATTCCTCTAGAAAACCTCTCCTGAAATGCATGACCATCCATGTTTACTGTTGGGACACTTGCATAGTGGGGTGTTTTTTTGATTCAGTTTGGCAAAATCTAGAGAAATAAATACAGTTTTTATTTAGCTGTTACGTGAAGCAAGATTTGTCTTATTTAAGACTGGCAGGGGATTAGGATGCTTTAGTAGCCTTGCCTTTATTTCAGCTATCTATTAGCCCACGACTACTTTCTTTTACAATCAAAGTAGACATGAAAGGGATGTTTTGCTTTGCCTTTTTCATTATCCTGAAGTGCTGCAGGTCCTTATTAAAGTTCATGATGGAATTAGGGTGCAGAATGATGGATTTAAAGGTATCATAAAACTCTTCCTGGTAAACAGTCCCCAAATATCTTCCAGTTGTGACCTAAGAGAGGCTGCTGGAGGTGTCCCAAGCAGCCATGCATTGGCTCTGTGCATCATTTGAGCTGAGGAAATGCATTTGCATAAGGATGTCATGCTAAGGAGGCGGGCCAGCCCAGATTCCATTACTGCTAATGACGTGTGTGGGAGAAGTGATTTAGTTTATAGCCAGTGCCAGGCGTAGTACAATGAGGAAGTACTTAATTCATACAAAGCTCTTCTTGCTTTTATGATCTAAAAATCAGGGGATTTCAAACAGCTCCAGGATGCCCAGTATTATATGACATGGTCTTGTTAGCACTGGGGGAAGAACAGACTCATGAGGTGAAAGAAGGTGGAAAAAGAAAACTCCACGATCTAGTATTGAAGTCCTAGAGGAAAGGACAGGAGGAGAAACAAGAGGGAATGAAAAGGAGAAGAGAAGAAAGAGCAACTGAGGATGGAAAACCAGCAAGCAGAGCTGGGTTTGCAGGAAGGGCAGCTGCGTAGGCTGGACAGATGGACTCTGGAGGTTTCGGAAGTTTTACTCTGAGTCCTTCCTTTATTCTGCCCAACTCAAAACATAGGCAAGTGCACTGGGCCTGGGGCAAGATGTCCAACTTAAGAGACAAGATAAGTTTCTAAAAACTGGAAAGGAGAAAAAGGATCCTGGGATAATCCTGGTGTTGGAATAACCAGGAGCTGCTGCACCGCTGGCATCAGCACATGGCACCTTTGTATGCCAGCCGGGCCGCCCCTGCTTCTCCTGCTGCTGGAGACATTGCCTTGGGCAAGTGGGACCAGAAAGGTGGCACATTCGGGGCATGTACTTCAGCAGGGAGGGTTGGTCAGAGAGATAACTAGACTCAGGCAGCTTCAGGAACAGCTATTTGAACTGGGATCAGTGTTCTGGGTGGCCTCTCAGCTGCGAGCCATGCATCAGTCAAGCAGAAGGAAGCAGCCAGAGAGAAGGGAAGGGTGAATGAGAAGGAGGAGTAAATCAGAGGGATTAAGGAGATAAGACAGCCAACGAGAGGGAGCATGCTGCAACGGCACATGGAAACGGCAGCTCGGAGCATGCATCGCACCCAGAGTGTGCATTGGGCCAGAACTTAAAAGGTTGAAGGGGCCTCGAAGAGGGGCCCACTATTTGGGGTATATGGGGCTCAACACTTCTGGTATTTTATAGTTATACGGTGTCATTGTGCAGGGTAGCCGGGAAGAAGGGCTGTGAGCTGCTGCTCATTGCTTTTTGAGAAATAGGATATGACTGTGTACTCATCTGCAGCTCACAATATGAAAAACTGAAGCAAGATCTTTCAAAAGGAATCATTCTATGATTATCCCTGCCTTATTCATGGCACAGCAGCTGGTTTTAATGGATTTTGTTGCGATCATCCAGAATGCATGTAATTGAAATGTTTATGAGTTGCTAAAACTCATTTTGGAGCAGTCTGGAAATGCTATCTCTGGAAATACAGGATGGCTTTGGGCACCTTGATTTAAGCTATGTTGTTCTGCAATTTGCTGGAGAGAGAAATCAGCTGGTCAGTTGGACAGGGGGATGTGAAAGCCACTTCAATAGCTTGTGAATGGGTAAATACAGTTTGGAGAGTTCACTGATATCTGCTTCATCCAAGCTGAACACAAAGGGTTGGGACAGCGACATTTAGCCAGGGTTACTGGAAATTAATTACTGTTTACTTGATTGCAATTGAATGCAGAAAATCTGTAAGATGTCTTTAAAGAACAAAACCTACCTTTACCATTTATGTGTCCCTGAGAAAATACTGAGATTTGCTGAAGTGATGGTCTGTATATGCTGTTTTAGGACAACCATATGCTATTGAATGTTTTACTATGTGTGAGTCATTTGAATGATCTTCATACCCAGTCATAGCAGGGCAGCATGTGGACCTCATCATCCAGAAGAAGTCAGAAAGATGATTTGTCATAAACAAGGAAGCAGGAATCAGCTAAATTTGCAGAGGATCTGAAGAGCAAAGGTGAGACAACATAACATGCAGTATTTTCTAGATACAGAAAAAAGAAAAGGAGAAAAAGAGACTATGCCAATAGACTATTGTTCAGTGAGGCTCTGCTGGCAGACTGAATTCTGTTGGGGATGGCTCATTTCTCCTCAGTGACAACAGCAGGTTTCAAATAACACTTAATACTTCCCAGGTTTAGCAGATGAAGAAAAAAAATTACTTGGGAGGCAAATAGAGCAGATTTGCAAATAGAGGAGAATGTTTTATGGCCAGACTTTTAAACATTTGGCTCCTGCAGATGCCAGAAGACTGCATCTGCTTTAATCAACGTGGGTTGACTCTGTCTGATTATTTCCTTGAGATCCCTTTGGTTCTTAAGGCAGTAGTTTTATATTATGTAGGACAAAGCGACTGTTCAGCTTTACAGAGAGGGCAACTTACCTGCAAATTCAAACTGTGCAGCATTTGATCAATAAGTAAGGCAACTGAGAGCTGATGAACTGAGAATAGACATTTATTAAGAATTCTGTGATTCCCCCTCCAAGGTATTTAGGCTGTCTTTCAGTTATGTCTTCATTAGAGATAGCATAGGCTCTTCCGTTTATAATGTCTTCTTTATATTTTGGCAAAGGAAAAAAAAAAAACAATAGTAGGAATTAAAGATTTCTTTTCAAGCAGGTTTAAAATGTACCCTGAAAATTACTGCATTATGCTCAGCTGAGTGTAAATAAAGGGTGCAGAATGGCTGACACTCAAAGTAATTCATAAGAAATCTGAAATTGCCCATTAATTGCTGTCTCAGGGGATATAGGTCTTTTACGGCAGGAATCTCTTCAGCAGATGGGAAAAGAGGAGATGCTACTGTACCAGGCAAGATCCAGTTGTTCTTTTTAATCCTTTTACCCCTTTGTTGTATTTCTTGTTCCTTTCAGATGTGGAGGTACTGGGTGGCAAGCTGCATGGTGGAAGCAACTTCCAAGGGAAGAACATGTAACAGCTGTCCTGAGAAGGTCTTCTGGCTCAGAGAAGTGTTTTCTGATTTTTTTTTATTTTTGAGCTGTTACTGTTCTTTCACATCTGCACTTAGGATCTGTTGGCCTCAAAATGTTCTATGGCCAGGCTTGTTAGCAGCTGGCTTCTGCAGACACTAGAAGATTCTCCGTTTGCTTTGATCAAGAGACACTATTTTGCGATTCCTGCAGTTCTCAGGGCTGTAGTTACGTATCACCTACAACAAAGCCAACATTCAGCTTCTCTTCACGCAGAGGACAAATCACCAGTAGATCCCAGCAGGATGTCTGTTCGTTATTAGCAAATGGCTGTGACAGCCTGGAAATGCTGAGCAGCGCGGTGCTGGCACAGAGGCCCTACGGTGTCACCTTGACTGCTTTAGTCTTCAGGATGGTTGGATTGGGTTGGAGGGTAATGAGACTGGGTCTCCCTGTATGTTTATAATGTCTCTATTTTAATGTATCTTCTTTAAGGTAAGATCTTCTTTAAACATATGAGGCAAGGAGAAAGGGGAGAGGGCAGGCAAGCACTCCGTGTAGCATCTGTAACATTTAATTATACAAGACAGGGATTTTCCAATATGCCTTGCAACACAAAGAACATTTAGATATCCACATCACATTATATATTTTCTAAATCACGACACCCACACATTTCCTTAGCCAAGTAGAAGTTTTCCTTCTATGGCTGCATATCTAAAATTAGCCTGAAGGTCAAATTTGAATAGAAATACCCTTGCCGTTGAACGTGCTGGGAATGATTGGTGCAATGGGCTCAATTTTCCCATCAAAAACCTTAATTTATTTTTTAAAATAACAAACAGTTGCTTTTACAATTAAAGAGCTTAGAGAAAGGCAAAATGAGGCCTGCTACATAAAATCATCATCAATATTCTGCTTTCACTGCAAGGCTATTTTTATAGCCAACTATTTTAAATGTAACAAGATGGATATAGTGAAGCCATAGTATAAAAGATGCAGCCAGAGGCTTCTGTATAGCTGAGCTGAGCACCGGCACGTGGAAGAAAGGCCTTAAAAATCGGTAATGTTTGTCCATGAAAGATATACACAGTGAAGAATTCTAAGTTAAGAAATGCATTGTCAAGAAGAAATGAATAGTTTAGGTCTAAAAATAGTCGCTTAACCTGCAGTTGTATTATGCAAGGACTATGCAGCCGATGCTGCACAAACGCAAAAGCACCGTCTTGCAAGAAGCGCATTTATCAGCCACAGTGTTTTATTGAGTGCTTTAATAATACAAGTGTACATCAACTGATCCACAGTCAAAAGTGGCAGGTCCCTAAGAAATTTACAAGCACTTTTCTTTTTTAAGTAAATCAAAATACATATTAATTTGTTCAACGCAATAGCCTTTTGTGTGGGAAACAGAAGGCTAGTGATAAACACAGTCTTAGTAATGCACAGTGATTCTTGATTTTAAGCTTTTATACAAAACTTGTTCCCAGTAGCATGCACCCACCATTAAAGACTTCAGTACAAAAAAATAACCCTAAACACTACATTTAAGTAGAAACCAGATATAATTCTGAATTTGTTTGTTTTCCCAAAAACCACATGAAAGAAAAAAAACAACCCCACACATTAATACAAAGCTTTGTGACAAAGCTCTATACTATTACAGATCCAACATTCTTTGCACTGATAACCAAAATCCCCTGTCTACATTTGAGAGAAACAACTTTCAAGTTAACAGAACAAAAAAAAAAAACCTCCCAAACAAATAAAAATAAAACTAAACCCAAAAAGGAAGTAAGGACAACCTTGTGTCACAAAATGGTTCAAAAATTAATAAAAAATAAGAATGAAGGGAAGGGCTATTGATGCACTTAGTGAATGTGCTTGCACAGGTCCAGCAAATCCTAGAGCAGGTTTCTATGTGGCGTATCGCTTGGTCCACTGTCTGGCCATTCTGTCGTGTTCTGCTCTGTTAGTCATATACTGAGTGGCAATACTTCCAACCAGGGGGTCAGCTGCAAAGGAAACACAAACCATGAAAGTTCTTAGATCCACTTTCATTCAGTTCTCTTAGGTTTAACTCAAAGAACAAGGTGCCTACACACACTAGTCCCATTTTGAAAGCACGTGTGCATCGAGGAAGAAAGGAAGAAGAAGATCGGGAGGAGATGGCTGGCAATTAGCCACACATTGCTGGTAAACATATAACTAAAACCAACCATTTTCTAAAATTCTACCTCACAAACAGATGCTCCAATACTTTTATTTTGAGCTAGAAGTAGCTTTCAGGTGATAAGAGTAAACACACTGCGTCATTTATTTATGGCATTAGATTCCCACAAACATCTGTACTACCACCTAAGAAAAGAACGGGCTCTAATTCTGTTATCAATTTCAATATTTTTTGTTGCCTTTTAAAAAAAAATTTTTAAAGCCTACAGAAAGATAAGGAATTAGGGCAGTAAGTACTATTTTCAAAGTAACAGAAGTTAATTCCAAACTTTGGGAATTTGTATCTAATTTATGGGCTTTTTCTGAGCATTCATGTGGCCAGAATGCTGCATGATTTGGTCTAGATCTACAAATTACTTCACAAATGACTAATCAAAACCAATCAGCCCTCTAAGAAAAACAAACCAAGACAAGATTTTCCCAGAAGTGACTGTTTGTAATCAACATTTTTCTCTTTCAGACATTTTCCTCTTCTCAATGAAAAGCAGGCTAGATGTATACAGATTTTTCCCTTTTCTCAGGGAACACACTCTTGTTCTTTCTGCTGCAAGAGTAAATTCCCTGAGATTGTACCATGCAGGTACAGAAGCCTTGATACCATAGTTTTTCCTCTTTTAGGACAGATGAACATGTCTTCTTAGGAAAGACAGTTAATAATCAGCTTTGTAGGTGACTGAAGATGGTGCCATTAAACAATATGAAACTTGGCTTCCCCACCACAGTCGTAATCTGACCGCAGCGTTTGCATTATTAACCACTGAAATTCCTGGGACTAGATGTCAGGTCTTGCACAAAGTGGAGTAAACCTGGGCTTTTTTTTTTGTTTTGTTTTGTTAACAATGACAATTTATGATAGGAGGAATACATGGGTTTAGCGCAAAATCAATTGATTGGATTCCTGCCAAGGTAACTAAGTATTAATGAATAACATCTAATGGAAAAAGCTTTTGATTTGAATTTTAAGATATCACCTTTTAAAGTAGTAAGGCAAGTCATCACTGTCACTGCAGTGTACTAAGTCCCCGTAGTCTCAGTCCTGCAAACACTTACTGCATATGCTTACCTTTAATATCTTAATATACTTAGAGGAGGTCACTGAGGCCTGGACTTTGCTATTTTTACATGTATGAGTGTCAAAGAAGCATATCTGATCTAAGATCCATTTCAAAAGTTTTATCTTAGAAAGTATATCACCTTTAACTCCTCACCTGAGGAGGAGAACTACATAGGGGATTACCAGAAGGGTTTTGCTCTGTGTCAGTGGGAGGCTAGCAGTCCATGGGGATTTAAGGAGTGCAAGGTTGCTCATGCCTGGAATGAGGTTTGAGAAGTGTTGCAGGGTAAATGGGGAACATGGACAATCAGAAAAGGCAACATTTCTCTCAGCAAAAAATTTAGGTAGTTGCCACAGGGAAACCTTGTCATAGTGTAACGTAGTTTGGGGACGAGCCTGAGAGCACTGATGCGAATTCCCACATCCTCCCTGGAAGTGACACCACTGCGTGACGAAACACTTTTGCAGGCCCATGGAGAAACAGCGACTAAGGGTTCAACTTAGAAGGAATCCCTGGAGCAAAATTCAATTAATGTGCCAGTTTCATGCTCTTGGGTGGGATTCAGCTTTTGAGGCATCTGGCTGTGACAGGCTGCAAGAATATCATGGCATTATCATCTGGAATGCAGCAAGTGCTTGATGAACTTTAGTGCTAAGACCTTTATAAAACTTTATATGAGCCAGTGAAAAGTGATAGCTGTAGTAAAGGTTTACCCAGTTCAAATCTGAAAGTTGTTTTTGTGCAGGATGAATGCTTCTGTGAAAATGTGTCTTTAACATTGAGAGCTGTAAACCCATTTCCTTGATTTACTGAAAAGGTACCAAGGATCTTATCACCATCCCCAATCCTGGATTACAATGTTTGGTTTCCTAATGTGGTTTTCCATCTATACATATTTGGGAAATTATTTTTAAAAACATACATTTCTGGAAGAATTTGTAAGGTACGGGCTCTTCCTTTCACCTCCTCCCATCTTTTGGGGTTGGAGAGTCAGTGAGTTCTTGATAAAAACACACGGAAATCTGTTGAAGCCCAGTAATGCAGGAACTAGGCTGTTTATTTACCCATGTTTGAGCCTTTGTCTT